>NC_050078.2:36719384-36796884 GCF_009764565.3 Dermochelys coriacea
AGACACAAGGGCATTTATTTGTATATTTAAATGAAAAGTGTTATTTCAGTAATGATAATTTTTAAAACAGTCACATTTAAAATTAACCACTTGAAAAGGATATGAATGTACCAAAATCTTAATAGCAATTTTTCTAACGGGGTTGACAGGAGTTAAAATGTACAAGGCAGAAGTGGCACTGAATCGGAAAATTGTCTTTCCTTTATTCAGTACTATGAAAGTCTGGAAAAGAAGAATATACAATGAAAGTGCAGTGTACATAGCATTTTCAACTCTGGCACTTTGTTCCCCTGTCCTCAAGGGAACTGTCCACCTTGTAGGACTGAGCCTTTAGAAATGGAAGTCCTATTCTGTTCATCACCTGTGGCAAGTAAATGCCGAATTTCTAAGGAAACAGCTGATTTAAGTTATCCACTGTTAATTTTCTAATGTTCTAAAATTTGTGTTATAGAAATTTTAATGGGATGAGGATTCAATGCATATAATATCAATGGGAAATTTTGTCATCGGTGTTAATGGCAGCAGAATATGGCCTTTCATCACTAAAATAAACATGTATTTTTATTTCATTTATATTATACATTTTCAAAAATATAAAGACAATTTATAACAATAAAATCAAATATTTAAGTAAAATCAAGGTTACAAATAAAATCAAATACATTATATTGCACTCAAACATGAACAACGTCTAAATGCTAAGGGCAAATTCTGATATACTAACCGTATCTTAGCAGGATCTTCCTCCACAAATGGTAAAGTACTGTATTCATTGTGACTAAAGGTATGATAATCTGACCCTAAAGAATTTAAATGTAATTAGAAAATCACTGTATTTTGAGTTTAGATTTTAAACAACAGTAGTATTCATATGAATTTCCTGAATAAGTCTGTTCATAGGCAAATGAAGTAGAATAACAAAAATGCCAGCTGGCATCTGTCCCAGCAGCCCGAGACCATGAAAGAGGACAAACTCTGTTCTCAGTTATAGCAGTGCTACCTTACTGACTTTGTCTGTGAACACTCAGTTTTGTGTATTTTATTGTCATTTACATGTTGGCTTAAAGGACACACAGTCATTGTTTTCCAAATGGTGCCATTCCTGTAGGTGGTCCTCTTCTAGATTTTTGTCATTTCTATTCCAAATGTGTATGTGTTTGGGATTCACTTTGATCTTTGGTCCTGCCTGAAACATCTTCAGGGTATTACTACAGTTCTTTTCAGTCTTTGTCAAATTCCTTGACTCTGCTTTATAATATCACAACATCACTGCTTTCTAAGTTGCTTGCACTCTGTAAAAACTAGTACTGTATGTGATTAGAGATGCTGCCCTCTCCCTAACTTCCTCACTCCCACAAAGTCTCCTCTCTGGCAGGAGGTAAATTGGACCCCACTTTGGTGGGGGAGAAACCAAGCTAAGGAAGCTGCCCCTTTCCCCAAGGTCACTGGTTTGGTAAATATAGTGGGGAAATCAGGCTGTGAAAGACCATCCACAGGATGTGTCTGTTGTTAGGAAGGAGTCACGCTGACACAGATTGCCTCCCACTCCCAGGACTGACTTTCTGTAAGTGGTGGTGGGAAAATACTGCCCATCTTAAGGTCATTGCTGCAGCAGAGTCAGTTGCCAGATTCCAATTCATATACAATTTTCTCCTGATTGTAACAACCTCTATGATTAAAAGTACTTTCTCCTAACTGGATAAGTGATAGCATCAGGAAGGGGGATGAGTAATTCTCATTAGTCACTTATGATGTCCATTCTTCTTTTGTTCAAAGAATCAAGTTGCTAGACATTTAAGAACAGATGCCATTTGCAGTAAACAGGGTCTGAAGTTTACTCATTACTGCAAATGGGTTAGCTAGTCCCTGACTAGTTTGTCATTTTAAACCTTTGTATCCAAACGTCCTTGTCCCCACATGACATTTTGAGTTCACTGATGATCAGAAATTAGCTTTAGGTTTGTTGAGGATGTCCACTACTAGCTTTTAGCATAAGATTGGGTGGGTTTTTTAAACACTTTGGCTGTAGAATAATACAGGAAATCAGACAAGAGGTCAAATGAACATAATGCAAAAATCTTTTAATTGAAAATATTGCACAAAACCAAGCTGCTGCTATGGTATCCAAAAAATGGAAAGAAAGAAAAAAAAGCTATTCTCTGCCCTACACTTGTATTTCTTTGAGTTGCCTAAATGACCCTAATATATTAGCTATGCACTCTCTTTCCACATTAATTAACTACACAAGTGCAATTTATTTCATCTTTATTAGTAAGTGATGGGTTTTGTAATCACATATTGGAATCTACCTTACTTTCCACTTAAGTTAATTTTTAATATTGAACATGGAGCTGTAATTTTAAAAAAAAAACAATGCTGCTAAGGAAAGCAACTCTAATTACAGTAGACCAGCAATGTTAGTATCATGTGATTTTTCCAAATGAACAAGATAAGGTGCTGTTTACTTTTTCATTTCCCTCTTCTATTACAGTTCTGTGAAGTTCAGACCTCCCACAATCACCAAACACCAATTTAGTATGATGCCCCTGCTGGTAGAGTCACATATAGTCCGAAGCCTCCTCTAGAGGTTCTCTACCAACAATTTATCCCCTGTACTCATATTTTTGTAAAGTTCTCTTTTTGCTATTCATCTTATAATATGATACAATATAGGAAAAAAGGGGACTTATCTTACCTCTGTTAGCTATCTACAGTTTTGCCAACTTCAAGCATTTAAAAATCATAACTCAGATTGCCATAAAACATATTGGCTTAAAATTCATAAGTATTTTTTAGATATTTAGATCATTTGTAGTGTCTTCTTTATCTGCCTTCTGATGTTTTTAGTGGGAAGCTGCCCACTGATCCCCAGCCTATTAGTCACCTTCCTGTATCCATTGCTGCCAACCCTTGCAAGTTTATCTTACAAGTCTTACAATATTGTGTATCTGTGGGTTTTTAAAGTTTCATATAATTTCACAGTACTTGGCTTCAAACTCAGCAAATTTCCTGTATACAAAGTGGCCACCACTCAAGTTGGGCAAAATTTTTTGGAGGATACATTTTTTCACTTCAGAGGGTTACTTAAGCTGCTTGAACACTATTTCATTTCATTCAAATGATTTTAATAGATTATAGTAAATGTTATCTTTAATATAGTCATACATTCAAATTTAATTTTAAATAGGTTTATTTTAGAAAGAAAAATGAAATTTAATAAAAAAATCTGATTTTTTTAAATCAATAATTTTTATCTCCCCTGAAAGCAGCAGATGCTGCATTGTACCCTTCTTCTTACTTGCAGGTATGCGGTCAGAAAGGAAATGTTGGATGGAGCAGTAGTGGGACAGGGAGGAGTGAGGTGTAGAAAAGCCAATGTGTAGGATTATAAGAGAACAGAGTACCAGCCTGTGGAGAGAAGTTCATTAGGGCAGTAGCAAGGCTTGTTTGTGAAGGAGAGTTTCACTCAGACCATAGAAGGACAGAGCTGTGGGGGAAGTGGAAAAGCAGGGAAGAGAGTTTATGGGAAGGGAGTGCAAAAAAAAAAAATCTAAGCAGGAGGGACAGCAGAAGAGAAAGAGACAACTTGGGGTCAGAGGGAGAAATGAAGAGGACAGAGGCAATAGTGAAGAGAAACAGAATGAAGAGGGAATGGACAAGAGAAAAGAAAGGAGAGCAGAGAAAGAAAACAAAGCAAATGCTGAAGATAAAAACAGACAGGCTGGATCAAAACATGTCTTTTAGAAAAAGAGAGCTTAAGAGAAAAAATAAAAATGAAAACCCTGAAAATAAATTTAACTGAAAAAAGTTGATGTTTCACAGCTTGAGAATATAATAAAACAAAGGAAAGGTGAAAAAACAGTCGCGCCAAGGTGATGATTTGCTTACTTGTCCATTTCTCCTACATACATCTTTGTACCTGTTGCACATGGTTGCTTATGCATGGAACACTCTTACTAAACTAGTCTTCAAAGCCACAAAACTCTCTTTCAAATTCTTCCTCAAGACTCAACTTCACTGTGATCTCTATAGGAGGTTTCCTCCATTTAGTATTTTGATTCTATTCTTTAATTGTTGTTTGCTGTTTACAATCAACATTCAGAAGTTTTCCCAGATTTTTAGTCAGCTGAATCAGTCCCCTCTTTTACTGAGTGGTGTTTGCTATCACAAGCAGAGTCAAAGTGGGGCTATCAGGCTCCTTCGGAGATGGTCAGGATATTCATTTACCAGATCCTAGGATGTATGGTGCTATAGATAAGGTAAATTGTATAGAAGTTAAAGGGATGGCTTGAGTGAGTAAGGGGTTGCAGAATCAGATCTTAGGTGAAGATGGAGAAAATAATAAGAGGAGATGACAACATAGGAAGGAGTCGGAGAAGGGTACGGTCAGGGTGAGGATAATATGATTATGCAGTTGGTTGGGGGCTGGAGTGTGCTTCTTGTGGGTTACAAACTTTTTCAAATATAAATACATTATGTGCTACAGAACTGCTACTTTATATCCACAGCCTTATCCACTTACTTGTCCACTTCTACCACAAGCATCTTTGAACCCTTTGCACACTGCCCCTATGCATAGAAGACCCTTCCTGAACTAGCCTTCAAAGCCATAAAAGTCTCCTGCATATCCCTACTGTGAGGTTACAGCAGTATAAAAGTGGCATAAATCAGATTGGAGTCAGGCCAATAGCCTCTCAGTATAGTGTTGTGGCTTGATTGCTCTAAAAATACAGTGATTAAACTCTTAACCTCTATCATTAATAGTTCATAGAATAATGCTACTTTGTGTAGATGATTACTCTCCAGTAATTTCTCCCAGTATTAAATACTGAAAGGTACAATTAGATTAAAGGATCAGATATATTATAATGAAAATAACATAATGCATTTACTTTCACAGAGGGAGAGAGAGAACAGGGAAAAAAAATTCAATTGCTCTAGAGAATTTTGCCCAACTGTCAACAGAGGCATCCAACCAGCAGTCTTAATAAACACTCACTTTTTTATTGATATAGTATGGGTCCAGGTCCTCCAAGGGCTCAGACACCATTCCTGGAGGTATGTCACCATAAATAAATGGCAGTGTCTTTCCTGCTTCCAAGTCACTATTTGGCTTTGGGCCATTTTCATCATCGTCATCTGTATGATCTTGTTTGGGTTTTTTAGCTTTTTCTTCTGTGGCACGCTTTTCAATAGCTGCGAGAGATTCTCTAGTAAAATAGCAGAAGCTGTCAGGTCCTGGTGGTACCAGCAATGCCTGTGCCATTTTTTCATCCTGCAAATTTAATTATGTTTAGCCTCTTGCATAAGAATGTCCTACAAAAAAAATGCAAACAAGTTAGGAAAAACAGTGAAGGAAAAAACCTACCACACCTGGTTATTTAACACCATACCTAGTTTTAACAGCAAATACAAATTTATGCTTTCTATAACAATAAATGCTGATAATTTAAATGCCCAAGTAATTATATCTCATATATTTTACCAAACTGATACCACCATGTGAACCAAACATCCAAGCCTTTTAGATGAGAAGAAATAGGAATTTTGATTAGGGTCAGCCAGGAGCAGAATGGTGCTCCTAACTTCGGATCTGGTAGTTGCTGCAGCATTAACTCATTTTAAAAAGACCTTGAGGATCTTATTTGGTAAAGATTTAATAGTTATTTTTAACAGAGAAAAAAAAAGAGAATTATTATGAATATTTAGTTTTTACTGTTCTGTTTATTTTAAGAGATACCATATAAATGTGAAATATTATTTTAAAAATTGAGTGAATTTTAATTATAATAGAAAAGATTTAATAGAAAAGAGAACTAGAAAAGACTGAATTATCTGTCCAGCCACAAAAAGTGCACATCTAACAAGGTGGGAAAAGCTCCTGTCATGCCAACAAATGTAACCCTCACATTTGGTGTGGGTACAATGCATAGCAAAACAAAACAAGAGATACCATCAATATTAAATCAGGTTGAATGGAAAAAACAGAATGGGGACTCCTGTTGATAAGCTACAGCAGATGGTAAAGGAATATAAAAATGGAGAGGTTTCATAGTAGCAGCCGTGTTAGTCTGTATTCACAAAAAGAAAAGGAGTACTTGTGGCACCTTAGAGACTAACAAATTTATTAGAGCATAAGCTTTCGTGAGCTACAGCTCACTTCATCGGATGCATTTGGTGGAAAAAACAGAGGGGAGATGTATATACACACACAGAGAACATGAAACAATGGGTTTATCATACACACTGTAAGGAGAGTGATCACTTAAGATAAGCCATCACCAGCAGCAGGGGGGGAAAGGAGGAAAACCTTTCATGGTGACAAGCAAGGTAGGCTAATTCCAGCAGTTAACAAGAATATCTGAGGAACAGTGGGGGGTGGGGTGGGGGGGAGAAATAGTTTTACTTTGTGTAATGACTCATCCATTCCCAGTCTCTATTCAAGCCTAAGTTAATTGTATCCAGTTTGCAAATTAATTCCAATTCAGCAGTCTCTAGTTGGAGTCTGTTTTTGAAGCTTTTTTGTTGAAGGATAGCCACTCTTAGGTCTGTGATCGAGTGACCAGAGAGATTGAAGTGTTCTCCAACTGGTTTTTGAATGTTATAATTCTTGACGTCTGATTTGTGTCCATTCATTCTTTTACGTAGAGACTGTCCAGTTTGGCCAATGTACATGGCAGAGGGGCATTGCTGGCACATGATGGCATATATCACATTGGTAGATGCACAGGTGAACGAGCCTCTGATAGTGTGGCTGATGTGATTAGGTCCTATGATGGTATCCCCTGAATAGATATGTGGACAGAGTTGGCAACGGGCTTTGTTGCAAGGATAGGTTCCTGGGTTAGTGGTTCTGTTTTGTGGTGTGTGGTTGCTGGTGAGTATTTGCTTCAGACTGGGGGGCTGTCTGTAAGCAAGGACTGGCCTGTCTCCCAAGACGTGTGAGAGTGATGGGTCGTCCTTCAGGATAGGTTGTAGATCCTTGATGATGCGTTGGAGAGGTTTTAGTTGGGGGCTGAAGGTGATGGCTAGTGGCGTTCTGTTATTTTCTTTGTTGGGCCTGTCCTGTAGTAGGTGACTTCTGGGTACTCTTCTGGCTCTGTCAATCTGTTTCTTCACTTCAGCAGGTGGGTATTGTAGTTGTAGGAATGTATGATAGAGATCTTGTAGGTGTTTGTCTCTATCTGAGGGGTTGGAGCAAATGTGCTTATATCGTAGAGCTTGGCTGTAGACAATGGATCGTGTGGTATGATCTGGATGAAAGCTAGAGGCATGTAGGTAGGAATAGCGGTCAGTAGGTTTCCGATATAGGGTGGTGTTTATGTGACCATCGCTTATTAGCACCGTAGTGTCCAGCTAGGCAGCTCTCCAACACCACTTTCTACAAGCAACTACCCTCTGATCCCACTGAGAGTTACCAAAAGAAACTACAGCATTTGCTCAAGAAACTCCCTGAAAAAGCACAAGAACAAATCCGCACAGACACACACCCCTAGAACCCCGACCTGGGGTATTCTATCTGCTACCCAAGATCCATAAACCTGGAAATCCTGGACGCCCCATCATCTCAGGCATTGGCACCCTGACAGCAGGATTGTCTGGCTATGTAGACTCCCTCCTCAGGCCCTACATTACCAGCACTCCCAGCTATCTTCGAGACACCACTGACTTCCTGAGGAAACTACAGTCCATTGGTGATCTTCCTAAAAACACCATCCTAGCCACTATGGATGTAGAAGCCCTCTACACCAACATTCCACACAAAGATGGACTACAAGCCGTCAGGAACAGTATCCCCGATACTGTCACGGCTAACCTGGTGGCTGAACTTTGTGACTTTGTCCTCACCCATAACTATTTCACATTTGGGGACAATGTATACCTTCAAATCAGTGGCACTGCGATGGGTACCCGCATGGCCCCACAGTATGCCAACATTTTTATGGCTGACTTAGAACAACGCTTCCTCAGCTCTCGTCCCCTAATACCCCTACTCTACTTGCACTACATTGATGACATCTTCATCATCTGGACCCATGGAGAAGAAGCCCTTGAGGAATTCCACCAGGATTTCAACAATTTCCATCCCACAATCAACCTCAGCCTGGACCAGTCCACACAAGAGATCCACTTCCTGGACACTACGATGCTAATAAGCGATGGTCACATAAACACCACCCTATATCGGAAACCTACTGACCGCTATTCCTACCTACATGCCTCTAGCTTTCATCCAGATCATACCACACGATCCATTGTCTACAGCCAAGCTCTACGATATAAGCACATTTGCTCCAACCCCTCAGATAGAGACAAACACCTACAAGATCTCTATCATGCATTCCTACAACTACAATACCCACCTTGGGAAGTGAAGAAACAGATTGACAGAGCCAGAAGAGTACCCAGAAGTCACCTACTACAGGACAGACCCAACAAAGAAAATAACAGAACGCCACTAGCCATCACCTTCAGCCCCCAACTAAAACCTCTCCAATGCATAATCAAGGATCTACAACCTATCCTATAGGACGACCCACCACTCTCACACATCTTGGGAGACAGGCCAGTCCTTGCTTACAGACAGCCCCCCAATCTGAAGCAAATACTCACCAGCAACCACACACCACACAACAAAACCACTAGCCCAGGAACCTATCCTTGCAACAAAGCCCGTTGCCAACTCTGTCCACATATCTGTTCAGGGGATACCATCATAGGACCTAATCACATCAGCCACACTATCAGAGGCTCGTTCACCTGCGCATCTACCAATGTGATATATGCCATCATGTGCCAGCAATGCCCCTCTGCCATGTACATTGGCCAAACTGGACAGTCTCTACGTAAAAGAATGAATGGACACAAATCAGACGTCAAGAATTATAACATTCAAAAACCAGTTGGAGAACACTTCAATCTCTCTGGTCACTCGATCACAGACCTAAGAGCGGCTATCCTTCAACAAAAAAGCTTCAAAAACAGACTCCAATGAGAGACTGCTGAATTGGAATTAATTTGCAAACTGGATACAATTAATTTAGGCTTGAATAGAGACTGGGAATGGATGAGTCATTACACAAAGTAAAACTATTTCCCCATGGTATTTCTCCCCTCCACCCCACCGTTCCTCAGATATTCTTGTTAACTGCTGGAAATAGCCTACCTTGCTTGTCACCATGAAAAGTTTTCCTCCTTCGCCCCCCTGCTGCTGGTGATGGCTTATCTTAAGTGATCACTCTCCTTACAGTGGTGTATGATAAACCCATTGTTTCATTTTTCAGAGTAGCAGCCATGTTAGTCTGTATTTGCAAAAAGAAAAGGAGTACTTGTGGCACCTTAGAGACTAACAAATTTATTAGAGCATAAGCTTTCATGAGCTACAGCTCACTTCATCGGATGCATTTCCATTGTTTCATGTTCTCTGTGTGTGTATATAAATCTCTCCTCTGTTTTTTCCACCAAATGCATCCAATGTAGTGAGCTGTAGCTCACGAAAGCTTATGCTCTAATAAATTTGTTAGTCTCTAAGGTGCCACAAGTACTCCTTTTCTTTTTATAAAAATGGAGAGAACTTTTCTCAAGGAAAAGGCTAGAGAACTATGAAAGGTAAAGTAACAGTGGCGTCACAGAAATTTTGGAGAGGACAGAAGACATTGATAAGGGCGAAAATGGTTAAGGCAGACTGTGAATTCAGCAAGCAACCCAGTAACATGCAGCTATGCTGAAACTTTTATTCTTTTAAGATTTTTTCATGCTGAGATACAAGGATGTGGCCTTTGCTGATATCTTCTAGAAACAGCTTGACCAAGACACCTGCATCATATTAATATACTCAGCAATAATTGAGCTGGTCTTGAGCTAGCCAATGCTATTAACATTTTATATTCACTGGCATCACCATTAAACAAAACTAATTACAAAAATATAATTTGGATTTAAATTTGTTTATAGATTTTTCATCAGGGATACATTTTTACTTGAATAGTTAAAACTTAAATAAAATATCCACAAAACTGTGTGGCTTGCAGAAACATAAACATAGAAATTTGTCATCAGAGGATTCTTTATAACTCAACATCTAAGTGAATAAAATAATGAACATATGGCAGGTTATATTGCATAACACAGGCTTTAGAATATTGGAAGCAAGATAAGTTCTCTTGAAACCATGGTGTTCTGGGTAAATTCCAAACTGGGTAATTAATATATTAAATTCACCCTATAGCCTCCTTTAGCGAAGACACCTCTTCACACACTTCTTATCCTAAACGACTGTATAAGTTTGTCATGAACTATTTATTAAACAGTTGCTGTAAGAGCTGGCCACATTTCAATGGTGGATGAAGTTTTTTTTTTTTTGCAACATAGGAATGCCATTATATACTGTGCAGTTTAAACAGTTTTCTCATATGACTTCATTATTTTGCTTTATGTGATGAAATTTTGTATTGGTCTGAGATTGCATTTAAATATGGATTAACAATGGGTGACTTTGCTTGCTAATCTGATCCATTCCTCCAATCTTTTAACAAATCACTCATCAACTCATTAACTCATAGTTAATATCAAAATGCAAAGTGGTTTCACTAATTCATATAAAGTATTTATATGAATTCATTTGAACTAGCCAACCCATTTTGGTTTGCAAAACTGCTTTGAAAAATCACACAATAGGCATTACTTTTAGATATTATCACAATATAAATATTGATTAAAAATAATGGAATAATAATCAATAAAAGTAATAAATAATTAACACTGCTATATGTGAATTAGAAGTTTATTATTATTTGTATTTATTTAACAAGTCACACCAGACAACCATTTGCTTTTTTGACAGGATTTACCAAATTAATTGATGTAGGGAATGTAACAAGTATAAGTAATTTTTATTTTAGTGAAATATTTGACACTGTCTCATGAAATCTTAATTGAAAAAATTAAACTGGGTTTGTATATGAACAGTGTCACAAAGTTTGAAAACTTGCTGAAAAGCAGTAAACAAAGGAAAATACCAAATAGAAATGTATGAAATCTGAAAAGGTGGTATTAAGAGGGGTGATATGGGGATTGATGTTAAGTCAGATCTTATTTAATTTCCTCATTAATGATCTGCAAGAAGGTGTGAAAGCATGTTAATTAAATTTTATGAACCCCAGTCACGGCAAAGAAAGAAACTTTAAGAGTTTGGAAGTGTGGACAGGAAATCATAAATGAGATTCAATCTGAATAAATGAAAGATCATACAGACAGGGAAATATTGTCAAACACAGAGTATCACTGGGCAAAAATGGGGTTGGGAGCATCCTAATAGCAAAATAAACAAACACTTTGTGTTTCTTCAGTGTTCAGTTGCATTTCAGACAAATGGATCTATATTGTCAATGTGCCACCTCTACAATATCCACCTCCATAATACCATGTCTGAGTCTCCACTACACTGAAAGGATGTCTGTGGCTCAGCTATCATCCTGAATGGTCAGGGTCCCCAGCAAATACACTGCCTGAATTTTTTTCCACCAAATGCATCCGATGAAGTGAGCTGTAGCTCACGAAAGCTTATGCTCTAATAAATTTGTTAGTCTCTAAGGTGCCACAAGTACTCCTTTTCTTACTGCCTGAATTAGTAACCATTGGGCATCTGCCCATAACAGAATCCACATTGAGGAAACAGGAGTAAGATGATTCACAGTCAGGATTTCCTTAGTCCCCAAACCCATTTTGGACCCAGAACTGTGCAGAGAAGACTTACTACCCCAGAGACACTAGCCCCCATGCAGTCACATCCCTCCCCCATCATGTAGGCTTGAAGAAGGGAGGAACTCCTTAGGCTGAACCAGCAGCGGGGCCAAAGACTTAAGCCAGCCAGCAGACAAGCTACAGAAGCAGTTTCTGCAGGAACCTTTGGACAGTGCCAATATCATCAGACTTTTTTTTCCTACAGTTTTCACTGTTTTATTCTTTTCCCTTTGCTGACTGGCGCTTTGTTTGTGTCCTCCCTCTCCCAGTTACTTCTCTTCAGTCTCATTCTTCTCTTCCCCTTTTCTTCCCCCTAACCCACTTACCTCCCCTCTCTCAATGTTCCCTTCCTTTGTTCTTATTAGTGTATCCCCTCTTGCCTTCCCTCCTTATCAACATTTGCTTTATAATACATTAAATATATATTAAATATAAATAAACAAAAACTCCGCTAATAATACAAGAACTAACTGTTTGCAGAATTCTGTTCACTCTGCTTGTATGCTACAGTTGTTTTCCCCACACTTTACCCGTCTTATCTATTTAGATTGTAAGCTCTTTGGACCATCTCTTAAGGCTTGTCTACCTGAACACTTAGTTCATGGCAAGCTGGGGAGAAAAATCTACCCCTCAGTAGTCTGCTGTGCATTATGTGTCTATATGGACCCTGCTGCCACACACTAAAAGTCACATAGTGCTCTTTGATCTACCCCACTTTGAAATGGAATCGGACTTGGGAACTATTAGTGCACGGCAGCAGGATCCACACAGTGTGCAAAATGCTAGTGTGATTGAGATTTACACCCCACTTTGCTATAAACTAAAAGTGCATGTAGACAGGCCCTTAGTGCATAGAGTTCCTTGTACAATGGGACCCCCTGATGCTACTGAAACATAAACAGTAAATACTAGTAAAAATTCACACAGAGCCTCTTACTTGAGATGTTAATTCCTGATCTCTAGTCATCACTGGCAGTTCCATAGCAATGGTTGCTGATGGTGCCTAAAGAGGGACCAGTTTATGTTCTGATAAGCTTGCTGTGACAAGCACAACACTTGGGCTATGTGAGCACTTAGGCTATGTGATCCCCATTCCTGCAGACGTCCATCTGTAATTACTTTGATTCAGTAATTCAGCTTATGCTCAAATAAATTTGTTAGTCTCTAAGGTGCCACAAGTTCTTTCTTTTGATTCAATCAAGCTCTGTAAGAGTCTGTCTGCTCATGATCCTTGCTTGGACAAAAACCCTTGGAAGAGTAGCTGATTAGATTGGGATAGGTCTCTAAGGAAGTCTTCTCTTCATGGTCCCAGACTGACAGGAAGAAAGCTTGCAGGTATTCTGTAAAAGAGAGACTTTGTTGACCCTTGCTTTGTTCCTGTAGGTCCCCAGAAAGAAGAAAGAATATAACCAGGAAATTGATAAGGAAGTCGTAAAGATGGATTTCTTTGTTGAGGGATGCCAATTAAATGAACATACATTTTCAAGGGGTCTAAAAAGAGGTCAAAGCTTAAGTACTAGATGTGTTTGAGGCAGATGTCAAAGTGGAGGAATCTGAAAAAGGCTGAATGTATGGAGACAGACCTCAATGAGTTCTACTGATCATAGGACACCACATGCATAAGGGAACGTTCGCCATCCTGAACCTGGCCAATATAACTAAGTGCTTCAGGGGGACAACTCCAACACAGAATGAAAGCTCTCCCAACATCTTCAAGTACTAAATGTCTGGAGCAACTACCCAAGTTCCCCTGATAGTAAATAACTTCAGTAAATAGCCTAATAACCAGAGGCTTCTGGATACCTTAGTAAGGGTGATCATTTGCCCTAGAGAAGAGGAAACATGGAAAGTAGTTGGGCAGGTCAAGAGAAATATTGTTCCTTGCTGAGATCTGAGAA
This sequence comes from Dermochelys coriacea, assembly GCF_009764565.3. Taxonomy (NCBI): domain Eukaryota; kingdom Metazoa; phylum Chordata; order Testudines; family Dermochelyidae; genus Dermochelys; species Dermochelys coriacea. The sequence goes on from NC_050078.2 coordinate 36,733,025, forward strand.
GGTAGACTTGGCCTTACCTTTGTGTTTCTGGGCAATGGCAGATTTTGAAATGGAGGCACTGAACCTGTTGTTCTAGTAAGGGCCACTTCTCTAGGTGAATGTGGAACTCAAAAGGTTACAGACCTGGAGTAGAAATGCTCCTCTGAAGCTGAAGCTTCTTCAAGACTGTCCCACTTTGTTTGTATCCAATGTTTATCTGAATAGATCAAAAAAGATAAAGGTATTGTAAAAAAGAGGAGAGTGGTGTCTGCCTTCCAGTCACATAGTTATATGTTTCTCCAGTCTAAGATTGAAGAATCTTATGAAAAAGCAGCATGATTTTTTTCATATATCACATCACAGATGACTCAAACTTGTGAAGGGTCTCATAAAACTTTGTGTGGTTTTGGATTCCTAGGTACTCATTAGGTTTTTGTTTAAGATTTTAACCGAAGCCATTGGGGTACTAAAGTATCTAGGGCATGCATCAAGAGAGGACATAGAATAACTGTATTTTCTCTATAAGGAATGTTCTGTTTTTTTAATCTAGAGAATTTTAGGGTGCCACAACACCCTAAATAAGACTTTCTGTTTTTAAACAGGAGCAGATTCAAGGATCCACTCTAGATGTGGTGGAACATTTTGTATCCCTGATCCCTTTCCACCTTTTACATCCTAAGACATACCTTTATAGTGGACTCTTTTTGTGCATCTCCTATTTTTTAATCTATCACAAGGAACTCAAGAACGAGAAAGTCAGTTTCCTCTCAAGTTCCCTCATTTCAAGGGGATTCTTCTTTACAGAAGCTGATCGGGGTTAGATACATCTTCCTCGGGTTCTAAGGCCTTGGAAACCTTAACAATGTGTCAATCTAGGATGGGTCATTAGGCTTAAACTGTCTACTTACACTATCCAAATCAGTCCTCACCCACTGAGGTTGTGGTGAAGTAGTTTTTCTCCTTAGTGTAAGATTTCTTGCTGGCTCTTTTCTTACTTCTTTTGATTTTGTCATTATTTTCTTTCTTATTCTTATTAACATAGAAGAAACAGAGGAAAAAGATGGGGAATCCTTAGCTAGTTCAAAAGATTATGCTCTTGCCAAAATAGTCCATACCAGAATCCACCCCCTGAATGGGGCCCACTACTACAGAGAGAATGAAAATGAGCAGCTGTTGCATAAAACTTGTAGATATAATAAAAGGAACCTGTGGTGACCAAAGGTCAAAAAGAGAAGAAAGAAGGTGTGTGTGGGGAGGGGAAAATTCCTGACATGTTAAAAGCTTTTCAATTAATCTTGTATTTTATTTGGTCATTATTTGTTATTTTTAATTATATGGGATCACCAAACACGCTAAAGGAGACATTTTAAATTCAGTATTAATCCAGAATTACATTTCTCCAGAGATACAGTAGTTGATACTGTTATTAATCTTGTTCTGTTTTGTTTGGCACTGAATTACAAAATCCATTCAGGTTCAATAGAAACTCATTAGCAAAACATTTTCAAGGCCAGGTCAGATGAGTCAATTCACAGAGACAGTGCATTTTCAGAGGAGTCAGTACTGGCAAAGCTCCATAGGATAAAATTTAGAGCTGTCTTCCCCCAGCACAATCTTCACCAAGGAGAGAGTGGCTCTCCTATCACCACCTGCCAGCCACCAACACAAATCTGCATTGGAGTGTAGCTGCCCAGGAGAGCAGTTTTCCCATCCCTTTTCCCCTGGGGTGAATCTAGCTGATAGCCTCAAAGTGGCATACTGGATGAAATCTGACATAACAGTCAAATTCAGTACTGGTAGGCAAAAATTGTGATACTTGACTCTTGCAGAGTTAAAAATTCTGTGAAAGAGACATTATGTTAATAAACTGCTAATAAAATAGTAATAATTAATAATACTTAGCACTTATACAACACTTTCAATTTTCAAAGCATGCTATACACATTAGCCAATTAAACATTAAATAAGCTGCTAGAAATAGAGGAGTTCCATCTGCAACCAGTGGAAGGTAAAAAATTGTAACAAAGATTACAGTAAAGCCGAGTAAAGTTCAGCAAATCTTTATTTTGAGTTAGAGTGCAAAGCAGTCATATGGTATCTTCCTCCACACTTAACTCCCTGGCACATCCACTGTGCTCCCTATTTATAGTTACCTGCTACCCAATTAACAAATTATTAAACCTAACATCTGCATTGGCTTTAACTTCAGCCTACTGCACTGTATCCATTAACACTTAACATTGCAATAATGGGTCACTGCAAAAAATAAAGCTTGTCGACAGTATGGTGAGCCCTTTGTCCTGCAGAGAACAGACTGAAACTTTAATGGGGGCTGGATCGCTTCAAGGTAATTTTCATTGCAGAATTGCATTTAATAGTTAATCTCATGAAGCTGCTGAATTAAGCATCTTGTTTCTCTGTAATGCAGCTAATTAGAAGTACATTTAAAATAATGTTCTGCTCTGGTTTTTCTTTGTTTCTTGTTTTTATACTTTGCAAGATTTTAATCTGTTTTCCTTAGTCCTCACAACAACCTGTTAAAACTCCCACAGGGCATGTCTACACTACACAGTTTTACTGGTTGTACACAACTGAGTTAGCTGAAGTGATGCTGACCAGGACTTCGCTGTCAGAGTGGACCAAAACAAATCAGCAACATGACAGCTAATTGTGATTAAGTACCCAACATTGCTATAGGCAATGGAACAATGGCCTGGATAAGCACCCCCTTTGAGGAGTCCTACCCCAGCTATGCCTCTTGTGGATTCTACTCTTCAGAATCTTCAGCTTTTCTCCTGCAAGGAAGAGACAGTTGAGGTCTCTGACAATTCTAGGGGTATCAATATTACGTCCCAAAAAGCTTAGGGTCAGATCCTCAACTGTGCTAGAACTCTGCTCAGTGCAGACAAGGTATGGGGAGTGGGCAGAAATGGCGGTGCCTCACCTCTGCATTATCCCAAGGCTTCCTAGGGTGACCTCAGCCACTTTGTAATTGAGGGTATGTGAACGCTGGAGGTGGAAGGTGTAATTTCCAGCTCAAGCAGACATCCTCGTGCTAGCTCTGATTGAGCAAGCACACTAAAAATAGAAGTGTAGGGACAGTGGCACATGTGGCTGGAGGGACGAACTGCTCCAAGTACAATCCAGTCTAAGACTTCCTGCTGTTTGTGCCACTGAAGCTACATTGCTATTTTTAGTGTGCTAACTCAATCCAACCTAGTGCTGGTATGTCTGTGTGAGCTGGAGATGACACCTTCAAGCCCCAGTGTAGACATACCCTTAGAGTAGACATAAGACAGTTCAAAATTAAGCCAGTTTGTAAAGGCTGCCAGTAGGCTACTATGCAAGTTGTGGATCACCAGAATGCACCCCAACCAGTTCTCCCCAGTCATGCTCAGGCACTTTTGCATCCCCTTTGTGTTACCAGAGCATTGCAAAAAAGAGACCACAGCATGGGTCAGGAGCTGACCTTCTGAGTTAAACTTTTAGACTCAGAAAAAGTTGAAGATGGGCATATATTCTTTGTGAAAGTTAATTCACACTGCTGTTAAAAAGTATTGCTTATGTTTCTTACAAAAATAATAATCTAAACTCAAAATTATCTAAAACATTAAGAACCATAGATTTGGAATACTTCTGTTTTCCTATCCTAACTAAACTCCAGCAGCTACTCAGTACAAGATATGCAGAGAGCAAACTCCACATAGCACAAGATGAATGGACTTTATTTCGACTTCAACAGTCATTGGGAGTCAAGAAATATTTTAAAAAAAACCAGGAAAACTTGTAGCAGATATTCTCCCAGCTGAATACCATAACTAACATTTGAGGGAGGGAACCCAAAGCTTTGTTTACCTCATAAATAGACATAAATATTCAATTTCAAAATTTCTATATGGTGCTATGTACCTACAAACCATCCATTCCGAGGTCTGAATTCACTATCTTTTCGAATTCTATCAGAAGATAGAGTTGATTTCTTGGAGGCATTCAGGCAGAATAGATTAGCGGGTCTATTAAAAGTATTAAAAAACAAACAAACAGAGGGTTGGAGAGATTTCTAATTGAAAGGTGTCAGTCCAATCTTGACCTGGCCACCCCTTTACTACTCTGTGTTTGAACAGGCAAAATCTAAGGGAGAGCTACAACTCCTCTCCAAAAAGTCCTTGTCAGTACTATATTGAAACTGAAGCAGCCAGGACCCCACCACGCCAGTCAGCCAAGAACCCGGACCCCACACCGTAGGCTGGCCTTTAGCACACAGTTGAGCTAATTGAGAACCGCTGGTCTAGATAATGCTTGGTCCTGCCTTGAGTGGAGGGGACTAGACTAGAAGACCTCGAGGTCCCTTCCAGTCCTATGGTTCCATGATTCTCCCTAAGAGAAAGGGTAAGTCACACAGTGCCATCAGATGGCCCAGAAGAAAGAGAAATATAGAGCAGAATGTCATTAGCACACTGATAAAATGCAACCCACGCTTCGTCACTAATCCCCCAAATTAATGTTAAACAGTAATAGTGACTGAATGGGACTCTTTGAAAAGCCAGAAGAGAGAGTCCTGAGAACAGATGTTCTGTTATTGTTCAATATTTCCCACAGGAAAAAAAAAAGGAAGGAAATGAACTGAGTCATTTTGGTGACACTATCTTCTCCTGCTAGTGACCACTAGAATGTCAACCATATTTCATGGACTACAATATTGAATCTAGTTGTTAGATCTAAGAGAATCAATATGGACATATAATTTTGACGATCAAAAGGAAGAAATCATGAACTAACAATATAAGCACATTTTCTAGAACATACCCAAACCTGAAAACCAAAGTGACTGGGGACAGAGAGAGAGCAGAGAACTGCAGTTATTGTCATTGCTCCTCCACAACCTTCTTTTGACAATCTTCTCTCAAAAATAGAGATTTTGAGAAATGCAACAGTTAACTAGATTCTCAGTGTCAAGAAGTGATTTCTTAAATCCTCTCCTTGACAAACCCAAACAAGAAACCACAAACATGTTAAATTATTTAAATCATGTATTTATTTAAATTGTGTTAACACATAGATGCTTCAGCCATACTGAGCTAGGCACTGTGGAAACAAACACCTTAGTTCTTCCATACCCTCACTTGCTTCAAGCACAAGCCTCAGAAACTGCTCTATCTAATATCTGGGATCCAGTCGCACTTTACATACCTAAAAGTGCTATTGTATACAAGGAGTACAAGGTGAGACCCTGTTTTGTAAGCAGTGTTCCTTATAATTCTGTGTTTTATTGATTTCTACAGCTTGTCTTTGAAAATAATTTCCAAATGAAAGTACATCATAATATTGTCATACACAGATATTTGTAGAAATGCTATTTAAAAATAATCCCATTTATCAAAGTGATAACTAAGAGATATTTTTCTCCATTTACCCTTAGTGGCTCCCTCCTAGAATTATTAATAATAATATTGAATTTAAGCAGCTTAATGGGGAGTAGTAACACAGAAGGGACATAAAAATTCTTGTGATTGCTTTCTTAATAGTCCTTTTAAAAAGTATATACTAAGAAAAGGAATTAATGTTATACACTGTACAATGTCTGCAATATCATGAATAATGTGGCCTCTGCTTTATTAACTGTTGGTAAACTCCTCCTCCCATATAAACACTCAGACAACCTGTATTCCAAGAAACAAATAATTGTACAGAACAACAACATTTCCTTAAACACCTTTTAAAACCTAGGAAATTACATTAGGCTTCTTAAAACATCATCTGTCTAAGCTGAGTATAAATTAGTTGCATACTGTCTATATCCCTGGATCTCTAGAATTTGACAACCTGAAGTTTTTAAATGCTGGGCACCAATATTTTTATTCTTCTTCCTAAAGATCAATATCACTTCCGCTGGGGACATAAAACACTCCAGATGAGTCAATGAAATATATATCTTGATTATAAGAAAATATACATTTAACAAAAATCAGTTTTTGTAAAGAAGACATTACAACATAATGTCATATTTATAGTAAGAAGCCAGTTGTCAGGTTTTACTCTGTTTAAAAAAAAAAAATCACACCATCACCACAGATAGTCAATTCAAAATGGCTTTGAATTCCCCATTCTTTCTTTTGCTTTACATTAGCAACAAACAGAGGCTGCAATATGATTTTGAAATGTGAAAATGGTTACACTGCTCAGATTTGTAATGTGTATAATGAAATGTTTTGTCAGCTTACCTGATGAAAAGAGAACAAATCACAGCAAAGCCCAGCATCCAAAAACGATATGATAATATAATATGCCTCCTCCTGAAATTATCCAGATTTCTGCCCACAAAGATTTGCAAATTAATTACAGTTTCTGTATTCTCAGTGGAAAAGAAAACAGAGAGACCTTTCCAGAATCCTCTTTGCTTCTGCCTCCGCTTCCTGTTCCCAGTCTCACTCTATGGTACCCAACATATATTAGAAAACAGCTTATTATGAGGGGGGGTGGGGGGAGAGAAAAGAAAAAGGGGAGGGGGGAGAGACAGCACCTTGCATGGCAGCTCCACCTACTGGCAAAGAGAGTGACTAAATGTAAAGCATCAATTTGTGAAGCTCTTTCTTCCAACCTACACTTGACTTAAGTATGCTCCTCCATGCAAGAAATAAAACAAAACAACAAGATAGATGATTGAATACAAGCACAATACTGCCTAATTGTGTTTTAAAATTTTAATTAATGTTTTATTTTATTTGAAATAAATGCAATTGTCTAATTTCTTAAAGTACTTCATGATAAAAAAAGTTATTGCTTCCATAAATGAAAAAAAATACAGAAATGAGAAAAATGTAAATAAGACAGTGCGGACACTTGGATATTCAAACAGATGTGTGTCACCCTTCTTGTTTTCATATTGCCCTTCTATTTCACTTGCCTATCCTTTATTTTATGTATCATTTTTATTCTATTATATACAAGCACAGACACAGAATGATGTGTGAGGGAGTGATCGGTCTCTGTCCTAAGTTAGAGGAGCCTCAATCATGCTCTAACTTACACCCAACTATCTATTCTTCCCATGGGCCATACAGGCAGCTTGACAATTACCAGGGCATAGAGATGTCTGAGCCACATCCCCTTTCTGCTGGTCACATTCCTTAAACCGGAAGCTAGGAATGATGAGGTAGGAGCTGCTATGACATCTGTAATTCACCCAGAAATTCCCTCATCTTGGGATATCTTCTATCCTCTAGCACGTCAAGCCAGCATTATAACTGCATCACACCAAGCAGAACAGCACAAAGCAGCAGTTGCAGAAGCAAGGAACTGGTCCATGATGTTGTATCCATTATCTATAATCTATACCATCCATATAGACTCCAGTCTAGCACAGCCCTTTAAAATGTCTGTAACTTTAAGTATATGAGTAATCCTGTTGATTTCTATTAGACTATTAACATTCAAAGAGTGTAAGTGCTTACAGGCTTTTCTGAATCAGGGTCATAAAGGCAGACAAATATTTATTTCTGACAGTGATCCCAAAATAAAGACAGTACCCGTTTCTGTCCCCTTCTATCTAGAGAAGAGAATGCCCTCATAAGTTTTATATCTAAAGCCTACAGTTGTGTAGTTTCACAATAAATACTGATTGCCACATCTCTTGGTATTGTTTTGCCTTATGGAAAGGCCTGATGCAACAAAAATATATGCAGGCAGATCAACTCACCTATGTGATTATCTCTTGTCTTCACAGGGCTCTACACTGGCACAAGGGTTTGCCTGCATGCATCTTGCTGCATAGGTCCTAAGGAAGCAATTCCTGTTGTCCTTATCCAGGCAAGTCTCTCATTAATTTCAATGTGACTCCTAGGGCCTGAGTATGTAGCAGTAGCCCAGACTGAAGTGAGGTGGGGTTAGAGACTGGGAGTTCCCCTGGGTGGGGAGACCCAGAACCTGAGAGTGTGGGGGTACTGCTACGGGGCAGCACCCCAGAGAAAGGGGCACTGAGTCCTCGGAGGGACACGGGGGCCAGCAGTAAAGTGGATCACCGGCCTGCAGAGAGCGCTCTGGTGGCTGGATGAGCTAATTCCCGACGACTACCAGCAGGAGATGCCATGGGGTGAGTCCAAACCTTTACAGATGACAATCCACATCTGTCAGTTGACCACTTTCTAAAACTGGGTACCTACATTAGTAAGGCAGTGTATATGCTTGTGTATTGCTGTAAAGATTGTCACAAAGTTACAGTGTGTGCTCTTGTTTTGTAACAGGTTCTAATAAAATTATTGTAAAGTTACTGTTAAGATTGTTTAACATTGTACATCTGTCTACCAGAGGTAAAAGTTTCATACTGCCTTTTTCAACGTCTAGGTGCATACAAACATAAAACAGACCATATGTACAAGGGTCTTGAACTGCACTCATTCTATACAGTCTGTCAAAAATGTACGGGTTTATGTTAGTTAGGAGTGCTAGTCAGATCCTGGGGCTAATATAATTTATGGGATTTTTTTTCCCTCTATTACATGAGAGCCCTCACCACCCCTGCCCCAACAGCCTGCCCCATCCCTAATCCCCCTCCCACCATCCTAACCCCTTGGTCCCAGCCCCGAGCACCCTCCTGCACCCCAAATCCTTCATCGCTGGCCCCACCCCAGAGCCCTTACCCGCATCTCAACCCGGAGCCCCCTCCCACTCTCTGAACTCCTCATTTCTGGCTCCACCCCCAGGTGGAGCCCTCACCTTCTCCTGCAACCCTATTTCTTGAGTATTCATGGCCCCCCCATACAATTTCCATACCCCAATGTGGCCCTTGGGCCCAAAAGTTTGCCCATCCCTGCTTTACAAACAGCTCTTCTCTGAGATCCTTGCTACTTACCAGTATTAAATCTAAAATGGCATCCATCACCTGTTGTTAGTTCGGTGACTATTTAGTGAAGAAATCTGTTGACTAGCACATCCAAGAATATCTGGACCCTATCGTTATTAGCAGCATTTGTCCTCCAATCTATATCTGGGAAGTTGAAGTCTCCCATAATCACAATTCCCAGTCGTGTTTATTTAATTAAAAATATTAAAGAGATTTCTGCCAATATTCAAGTCGGATCTTGGCTTACTCGGCTGTAACAGAACCCCAAGCAGTATATCAGTGGAGCCTCTCTTACCTTTCTACACTACTAGTTGCCATTGTTAAGGATATTCAGTAAAACTAAATTCAATTCTCAAGATCTTTTCTTTATAGTTAAGCAATCAAAATTAAAAGAATCCTAGGAAAGCTGGTGTGGATAATCAATTGAGCAATTGTATAACTAAGGTTTTATACCTATCTTTCTTACACTGGATAATTTTCCAGTAGTTTCTTTATGTACATCTAATGCACAGTTATGAACAGAAATACGTTACCAAATTCTTGCAGATCATCAATCTTAATAACATAAGAATGGCCATATTGGGTCAAACCAATGGTCCATCTAGCCCAGTATCCAGTCTTTTGACAGTGGCAGACTTGTATTTAAAGACAACAGCCTATGTAGCATAGACTCCCTGGACTCCTTAAACCCCTTCTTTTATCTTTTCCCTCTATCTTACTGACTATTCTGCTCAGAGCATCTGAAAGAAATGCATCTTATCCAATTTCTACTGGCTTAATCCAAATTAAGCATTGATTGGTAGGATATCTTTATTAGCATTCTTTTGCTACCTTTGGTTTGTCTCCTTTTTTTCTTCCTACAGTGAGGAAGGAGAGGGTTCATAAATGTTGGTATTTTATAAATCTTGTCTCAGTGTTACCATTATAAAGTCACATGGCAAGGGGGTTGGTTTGGTGACCTAGGGATAACAATCTACACTACCATTTGAAAATCCTGTTTTTTTTTTATTCTTAGCACAGTCATTAAGGCTGGTAAAACCACAGTGTTGTGAAGGTAACACACTCAGTAAAGTATCCCCTTTGACATATTAAGAAAGGTCAATGACTGTCTTGAAAAAGAAATTCAACCACTTTTCCTCATTGGAAAATTGGAGGCTCTTCATGCAGAATCTTCAAGTTCTGGGGAGAAGGTAAATCAGAAATTTAGCAGACTGCTAAGGGCTATAACATGATTGCAACGGACCTGTTGGGGTAAAAAAAAAAAGGCTATAAAATATATCTCCTTCTCATACCCTTCTGTACTAGTAATCCAAACTTCAGTAAATATTACAATAATTTAAGTGTTAGGATTTAATAGGAACCTCAAACCCCAGCCTGCTACTATAAACTTAATTGGTCACTGAGCATGGTGTCTGAAAAGTTACATCCTTCAAGGCATATACAGTATAAATATCACAATATTGTTGTATATTTAGGCTCACATTACTCTTTACTTTTATTAATTGTCAACTTTTAAAATAATCCAAAATTATTTCAGTAATCGTGTTATTAAATACCAGCTATACCCTTACTGCCCTTTTATAGAAATGCTATCGAGAGATAAGTGGCCCAATACCGATATCAGTCACGGTGTAATTCTATTGACTAAAATGGGGTTACCCTGGGTTTTCACTAGGAAAGAGTAAGAATCAGGCTCAAAGACTTTAATTAAACTAAAACCAGTGTGCTTAAGTACTGAACTCCAGATTCTGACTTTACAGTTATTCAGGTAGCCTAGAATAACAGCAATAAAACTATAGAAGTCTGAACTATGTTCTAATTGCTTCATTCTCCCTCAGAATACTATGGATGTGTAGTGATATTTTCCTATGCTCATTTAGTTATCAGAAAGATGGCAACAGTAGAAAACTTAAATAAGAGCCATCAGTAGGCCCTAGGTCATGTCAGCCTAGTCTTCAGCTTTTACTTTAATCGGCCTATTCCGTGCACCCAGTAATACAGATCCTTTTTTACAATCCGATCGCTCCCATGTTAACCACATTTCATGATAATTTAATGAGACTTTGTAGTAGGAGAAATCTGTGCCTTTTGTCCTGTTTCACAAAATAAAATGTAAATGTATCAGATTCCTTTGACCCCCCCACCTCCCCAGAACCATAAGGTAAAGTAATCACTATCCATCATGACATCTGAGAATGCTGAGTTATGCAAAACAATCACTGCTTATAGTGGGTATACCAAATTCACTATAACTATAAATATATAATACAAATAAATAAAATAACTTAGAAATTGTTATACCAGGTCAGACCAATGGTCCGTCTAGTCCAGTATTCTGTTTCTAGCAGTGTTGTGATGGGGCAGCTGCCCCTCACTGGCAGAAAAGAGGTTAAAAGCAGCCCTAGGGAGGTTGCTCCAGAGGCAACCAATCAGGGCCAAGCAGGCCCATATAAAAAGGCTGCTGCAGGGTAGAGGAAGGCAGTTCTCTGCTGGGAGCCCATGGAGGAAGGAGTGTCTCTCTGGAGGGATGAGAGAACTGCCAGCACCTTGGACAGAGTAGTCCTGTGAGCAGGAACCGGGGAAGCAAGATACAACTCCTGGCTAGATGCTGGGGTTTGCAGACTGAGGCAAGGGCAAAGGGGATGCTGGGGCCATGAGGAAATGACCAGACAATTTGCTGCAGTAGCCTATAAGGGAAGTGGCTGAACAGTAGACTGCAGGTCCCCTGGAAGGGGGGAGCACAGTGTGGCGTGGCACGGCCAGAAGGCTGAGTTTCTGAAGAGGATGCTGTGGTCTTTGGAGAAATGTGGGTCCCAGAGCAGACGTAAGGCACCACTTGAAAAGGGTATGCTAACATGCGGAGCTAATTCCCAGAACCACCAGCAGGAGGTGCCAGAGTGGTGAGTGCACCCATTTGAAGTGGCCAGTATCAGATGCTTCAGTACTGGAAGAAATGCAGTGATAGACAATTATGGGATAACCTGTCCACAGAAGAAGGTTCTTTCTAATCCCTTTCAGTTAATGATTATCTTATGCCTTGAAGCATAAGATTTATATCCCTTAACACTTTTATCCAGCCTAATCCAACTGGATAAATTCATTATCCAACATGAAGTCTATTTAAGAATACCATTAGTGTTTCAAAAGGTAACAAATTTAAAATTGATCAAAGGAAACACTTTTGCACAACCTATAATTTACCTATAGAACTCATTGCTAGATCTCACTAAGGCCAAGAGTTTATAGTAGGAGTCCAAAAAAAGGATTAGACATTTTATATGCTTAAGAAAGAAGTGGGAGGAGGGATGGTCTTATGGTTCAGGCACTGGACCATGACTCTGACAAGCTGGGTTCAATTCATTGCTCTGTTGCAGACTTCTTGTGTGATTTAGAGCAAATCATGTAGTTCCATTCTTCATCTCTGAAATGGCAATGATAATACTTCCAGGGTATACTGTGAGGGTACATTCATTAGTGTTAGTCACTCATACTGTGGAGATGGAAGTCAGATGTATCATTGTTTATATTTTCATAGCATGCACCCTATTGTGCTAGGCACTGTACAAATGTTGTATAGAAGACAATCCATGTCCCAAAGAATTTACCATCTAAAAAAGACAAATAGAAACAATTTGCAAAATACTATATAATTTAATACAAAGATATTAAGAAATGAACAAATGAGGCAAACAATGCAATAGAAACAATTACAGTAGTACTCAGAGCTAGTCATAGAATCTAATAATCCTCTCCCAGGACACTTAAACAAATAGGTTCCATTCATATGTTTCCATTTCATTACCACTGAATCATGCAGTTTAATTGGTCAGATTAACAGTAATAATCACTTGGATGGAGATGTTAAGCAGACTTCAAGTTACTTTACAAATAAAAATTGTATCTTTTTTTAAAAAATGTAAGCTGAGATGGCTAGAAAAGGAATTGCTCTGCTTATTCAAGCATGCTCGCAGGGCTAGTTTCTATTAGCCATGCTATGAGATGCAGAGAAATTTCTAACAGTTATCTGCATAGAAAATAGTATCTTTACCACTAAATCTTACATAAGTATTTCTCCAAAAGAGAGAATGAATACTTGAACACTATTAATCACCTCTGGTCTCATAAAAGAAAAATGACCTTTCCCTAGCCTGCCTTTAGCCATGAATAAGATGGATATAGAAAATGTTAATTGCCTTGAGTAGGCTTTTCATGAGAAACATTAATGTGTACTTAATGCATTGTCCCGTATTGTAAGAAGGAAAGATGTGGAAGATGAGTAGCTAAAAAAGCATTAAAACCCCAGAATACAAAGATATATATCTTTAAAATAGCATCTTAAAATAAAGTGCATTTTTAGCTCTGGCACTAAAATACGTGTGGTGCATAGGCTTGATTGTCTAGCCTACCTTGATCTGTAAGGACAGAATCAAACTATTTGTACAGTGCATGAGACAAGACTGGCACTAGTATGTAGTGTTTCATCACGGAAGTCTAAGTAGAAGCAAATACAATCTGCTGTTGCTGGGCAAGGTAGGAGTTCCCATTCTGAAGAGGGAAGCAACAAGGGGATTATTCAGCAAATCTACACCATCTTTTTCACTGCATCAGCATGACAGGGAAACTAAAAGTGACAATTCAAGCATTGGGTAGCCAAGAATGAAGTAACTGGCTTTTGTATTTCTAAAATATAGAAATTTAGATTAGAAAATATTGTGATTAGAAAGTATTCCAGGCAGTAGCTTTTCTTTAATCAACACAAGTTTTTTTTCTCCCATTTTATCTTAAGGTTGAAGTGAAATACTGGCCAATGTGTTGTAAACTCTGACAGACTAATGCACACGGGAAACTACTATTTTTGGTACCAGGGAAGAGTTGGTTTTGTTTTTTTAAAACAAAAGTTGTGATAGCTGCCATGTAGCAGAGACAGCCAGCATAATTTCCACTGCTGGTTTGGGATACAGGGATTTTGGCATGATCATCCATCAGGCATGCTACCCTTCTGGCTTTGCTTCCTGCATGGACATGAGGGCGGGTGGATTGCTAGATCATCCCAATCCTGCTTAACTCTTTCCTGCCAGAGGGAGTGGAATGGGGGTAAACCCCCCTGGCCTAGACTGCATATTGCTTAAGAGAACCAGCCTCTTAAATCATACCTGGTTCCTTTCCTGCCCAGGGAAGACAGCTGAGGTGACCCCCCCCCCCCCCCACTCAGACAGGACTGTCAGGGCAACAGCATTGCCCACAGAGCCAGACAAGTGAGACATTCAGTAAGAAGAGGGAGCAGAAAACAGAGTATCTCCCTCTCTGTAGACCAGAGGGGCAGCAGGCATCACAGATGCCTCAGAAGGGGAAGAGGAGCTCTGGGATGCAGCTGGGAATCAGACACATTGTTGAACTGAATTGTTAGTCAAACTATCTGAAATAAAATCTGACATTTCCCTCAGAAAAGCTTTGCAACAGGCAGGTCCACTTGAGCAACCAGCCACTGTGGAAGGAAAAAAAAAACTGGTGGGAACTCTAAGAGCATTCCCCTGTTGCCAGTGACTGATCAGTCTGGTTCTGGCTCCACACTGCAGACAGGCTGGAGTACCATTGTAGCAGATCTGTGAACCTTATTGCATGAAGAAAACAGATTTTCAAGCAAGTATAAATTTTCCTTTTCGTTTGGTAAATTGTAGCAATGGTTAACTATCTCGCTGTTAAAATTTTTCACTATTTCCAGTTTGAATTTGTCTAGCTTCAACTAAAGATTAATGTCTGTGTTTGGGGAACAGAGCAGGGAGAATGCCTTTGGGGAAAATAAAGCTGCACATCCAGAATCATAGCATTAGGGTAGATCCAAAACTAAGGAAGTTTTGGTTTACTCTTGTATTAGCATGTTATAAATACCATGCCTTCAGGAGAAAACCTTGCTAACTGGAACTGTGGCTTTTGTTTTTTTCCCTAGGAGTTATTCCATCAAGTTGTACTCTTTCATCAGCTAATTTGTGTCTGCTCAATTCTTATGGACACCCTCCAATAAATCCCATTATATTGCGTTCAGTAACATTCTTTCTTAAAAATACCACATTTTACACTTGCAAAAAGCACATTCAATGGCTTGTTAATAGCTCAGGACCCAGCTCATGGACAGGACTGTTTTTTTTTTGTTGTTGCCCACAACAGCTGTCAGCTCAGGATTGAAGAGCTAAATTTGGCTCTAGCGCTCGAAACTCACATGACAGTGCCTAGCACACCAGCTAGTCCATTTAACCAACATAAGCAAAATGTTTCAACCCCAAAATAAGAGGCACTATGGCTAGATTCCCCCCACACACTGATCTATTCATCACATATGGGGAGATGGGGGCAGGTAGCTAAAAGTAACTTTAAGCTGCTGGGCAACAGTTCATTCCAACATGTAAGTGAGACCAGTCTGACAGGTGCTGGATGCCAACAAGGGACCAGATCAGCCAGGGACACACGTGCCCTGACCACATCCCTACAGCAGAGGGCAGAAGGGACTGTGTAGGACCTACTATGGCAGTTATATAACCCAAGGATTCCCCTAGGCAGGAGGAATTTCCCCAGTGGCTGAATGCTTTAGCTTTGGGATTATTTTGTACTGGCGGAGAGGCACAAAGCAGCCCTAGAACACCAGAGAATCAGGTCTAGGTTTCAGTATTTATGGGCTTGGACAGGTGCACAGTTGAAAAAAGAGGTTCTGAAAGCTGTAAGTTATTTGAAGCACATAAAAAGGCAAGTGCAGACAAATCCACTGACTATAGAAGCTAGAGGCATACTGCTCCTTACACTTGATGATCTTTGTATAGGCTTGACAATATATTCAGTGGATAATGGTATGTTTTAAAAAATTGATATCAATTTGAATTTTCAGAGTTAGAGGGAACAGAGGGTCTCAGGCAATTAATAGTTGACACTTATTCAAAATTTAAAGCTGTTAACACAAATTGTCAACATTGCATGTCAAAATATACAAAGTAAATATTTAATTCCACAAACCATACCTCTTTTTCCATGGAAGCTGGAGTCTGACCTTTTGCTCCATCTCTTTTGGGTAAATGTTTTTGCATGATTTAATAGGTTATTTTCTATGTAGATGACTGTTAGCCATGCTCTGAGATGCAAAGAGATTTCTAGTGTAAACTAGTTCTACCAGCATGCTTGAATGAGCAGAAAGATTCTTCTAGCTATCCCAAATTCAAGACACTTAACCAATAAGAATCAGAAAATAAATTTGTTCAAAGGACATTTTCATCCAAACTGATTACTATTAATCTGGTAAATTAAATCATGAACTCAATTGCTTGCAGGTGTTCTGGGGAGAGCATTATTAGATTTAGTATTAACACATTTTAGTAAGTCTCTCAAAGCTATCAATGCCTTTTGCCTCTCTCCTTCTAGCAGAGCTGTTTTGTTGTTTTCTCACATTTGGTTGTTGTAACTTGGAAAGTGTATAGCAATTATGAAATTAAGTTTGTTGCCCATATGTAAAGTTTAAGACTGCATATTTGTGGAAGTTGCTTGTGCTTTGTCAGTTTGTAGTTTCCAAAATTGTATCGTGCTCTTCACAGAACGCAAACACATGATTACTTAAAGATATTCCACTGTAAATGTCATCTGTGACATGAATGCAAGTGACAAAAAGCAGGAAAGTGCACAGAAGGATGAGGGTTACAGAATTTCAATAATGCAGTTACACACCTTAGGCTTAATGTGTGGTGATCCAGTTTTTTTTAAAGTTGTGAAACAATTATTGACTCACTTATTGTGGGCTTTGGGGAAGAGATGAGTTTTCAGGATGGGTTTAAATGAGGTATGGTGGACCAAGTAAGGAGGGCATTCCACATGTAGACAGACTTCAACATGGCTTCCCTGAATAGGGATGGATTAAAACAAATACTGGCATAATTTTTGTATTTTTTTTAAAAAGGGTATATATTTTACTTCCCTCACACCCATAAAACAGCTAAAATATTTGCACCAAAGTCATGGATACATTGTCAGTCTTGGATCACTCCATTAACACAAAGCCGCCACAAAACTAGCTTAAAGATCATCATTTGAGTGGTACAAGGCAGTCAGAACATGCCATCAGATCTGTAGTTTGCATTTAGGCAGAGACCAATACTAGAAAAATTTCAACTAAAGTGAAAATTTCAGAAATGGGCAAGAGAAAAAAATAGAAATTATATACCGCTGTTCCCACTTCAATAAATGCATTCATTTATAAATGTGTCTTCAATGAGTCTTTTCCATCTAACCAAGTTAGAGAATTGATTAAACTTAGCTTTCTTTGAACCCAACAATAAGACAACAGATTTTTACCCACTTTGTGAAATAGGCCAGATGGGTATTGAATCCCTATTATAGATTTCAGTGAAATATAGCTTGTGTGAAAGTGATTATTTTGTGAAAAGTGCAGTCAATAACTGACTTAATTAGAATATAGACATCCAAGATTGATGCTTTAGGCCTATGTTATTAGAAGCTAGAGGACTTGTTTGTTCTGGTTTAGCTATTTAGACCTGAAGAAAAATTGTACTTAATGTGACAAACACAATGTACTTGGAAGCATTTCTTGCATTAAAAAGGCCTCTGTGCAGGCAGAGCTGTAGTTCAGCACCCAGGACAGCACTCCTTATAAAGAAGTTAAACTACTAAAGATAAAAGGAACTCTCCTTTTTTTAGGTGCAGCCATAAAAAATTCCAGAAGACTGCAGGGATATCTTTTTAGAATTCTTTAATGGTGATGCATTGTACAGTTATAAAATGGCTCTTGAATCCTGGACAAAACTATATCTTTAGTTTCCTGTCTTAAGGCTCATATACATACTCATAACCTTTCCCTTTTTTATAAATTTGACAATAGCAACAAAACACTTCCTGAACTGCATTTCAGGGTGATGACAGTAGTCTTATGTAACAAAGAAGGAAAGTGAAATCTAATCTACCAAAAAAAAAGCTTACCCTTGACAGTTTTCAGTTCATGTAAGTGGTGGGGATGAAGAAATGGCCTTATTCTACTATCTTCACCCACAGGCATGGTCTCTTGGGTGTTCATGGAATGCCTTATGTGTATATATGTAGCTGAATTGAATGGCAATTCTATCTCCAAAGACAACAATGCAACCCCAAAGCAGTTCAGTTACTATGTCATGCTACAGCATTGCAAGTGTCTAAAGTCCAATTCTCAAGTGACATTCATTGTTGCAAATAATGCATGCATAAATCACAGGGTCAGAAGATTAAGCTCGTGTACTACTAGCATTTGAGGCCTGCTACGCTTTCCTCTCCAAGATCTCAACCACTTCTCTTCAGCTTCTTTGATGCTCTGGTGCAATGCACCCATCCAATTTTAGATTCATCTTCCCAGCCTGCAGTGTCAATGTTGAAAGTTTTCAAGTCCCTCTTGCAAGTGTCCTTAAACCTGAGCCTCGTTTGACCAGTGGCCTTGGAGATTCTGGAAGCTCTCCATAGAGGACATCCTTTGGAATGCATCCATTGTCCATCTGGTGCAAGCCAATGGAGGCATTTGAGTCTGAGAATAGTGATTAGACTTGATGATTTTGCTTTAGTATTTCATTGTCAGGAACTTTGGTTTCCCACTTGATATCTAGAATACAGTGAAGACAGCAGATGTGGAATGGTTTAGCCTTCTCTCATGCCTGCTGTAGGTGGTCCAGGTCTTGCCACCAAACACCAAACAGCAGTATGCTCAAAATGCATGTTTGATAGGCTCATATTTTGGTCGTAAATGTCTGTTTCCTGTTATCCCACAGACACTTGGTCAGCTGGCCAAATGTGGTTGCCTTTATGATGCTCAAATTAACTTCTCTGTAGATGACTACCTTATCTAATACAATTGATCCTAAATAGCAGAACTTGTGCACAAGTTCTAGCATGGTGCTAGTTATTAAAATTTCTGTTCAGTCACACACCTTTGTGCCTTAGTCATTCACTTCTTTTAGAGTGAGGAGCAATCTACTCACCAGAGGTGGTGCCCCCTCCTTGCCATGCTGGAGATTAGCTTTGGGGGGGGGGTGCTGATGACCCTTCCTCCAGTTGCACTCCTGGCATGCTCTGTCTCTTTTGCCATCTATGCTCCAGCAGCTGCTGCCTCCTCTTTATGACTCAACCCTCTGGCCCAGTCACTCAGCATGTTTCCACCTTCTGGGGTGCTGTCATAGGGTCCACTCACTGCAAGCAGCACTTCCTGCTGGCCATCCTCTGCTCTCCCTCTGGTGTTATATTCTCCCATCTTGTCTTGCTCTGTTGTCTCACTCACTCCCAGGTCTATGGCTTCCTCTCTGACTCAAGTCCTCCCCTTCCAAAATATTCAGTCTTCCCAGACCTGATGTCTCGCTGGCATCTCCAATGTTCTTGACACTTCCCAGTGGCTGCTAGGGGAACCCAGGCCCATCCTCTACACTGGGGTCCAGCCCAGGGGCTCTATAACAAGAAGCCAAGGTACCATCTTGCCTCTTGCTGCTATTTCCCTCATTGGTGAACCCCCTCTCTGGGTCTTCCAGCCTATCAACTCCCTCCATTCAGGGAGTGACTGCAGCCTTCTTTCCTACAACCTTTCTCAGTAGCAGCTGCTGTCTGTAGTCAACTAACTGGCTTTATGCAGGCTCCACCTTTTCCTGCACAGGTGACCCTGTTCTTCTAATCAGGGCTTTCCTCTGTTTTAAATCTACTAGGTTAATTAGCTCATCTGGCTTCCATTAACCCCATCACAGATACCAAAGTCCTTCTGCACAAACTGTCTCAGTCTTCTTTAGCACGGCCCTGATACTGCTACTTCCCCAGTGGCCAGTAGGAGAACCTGGGCCCACCCACTACTCTTGTTTCAAATCCAGGAACTCTCTACCTGGCAACTATCCTATTGCTCCTTCCTTGGACTCACTCCTACACTTTCTGGTTTCCCCCATCTCTAGGTGTACCAGCTCAAACTCCCTCCTCACAGTGAGTAACTGTAGACTACTGAACCCCAAGCCTCAAAACACACATCCCTACTCCCAGAGACTGACTGCAGCCCCATCTCTGTTGCCAGCTTCCTGGCTTTATTAGCCTAGCCTTGCTCCTTCCCCAGCTGGACTTCAACAGCAAATTAGACTTTAGCATGCCCTGGTTTTCCTCCAGGTGCAGCCTGTAAGTTAATAGGCTTAATTTACCCCTTCATCACAGATGGTTAGTCCAAATTCATCATAAGGGGGTATAAAGCTATTGCAAAGTTGCTGAAACTTCTCTTCACTATGTGCAATGAGCATTGCATCATCAGCAAAAAGAAGCAGGTGTTTGACTTTGCCTTTGCTGTTAGACATGCACCATTGAAGAGTTTTACATCGGATCTTGTATAGAGCTGGTACATGCTCAGTGCT
Organism: Dermochelys coriacea; assembly: GCF_009764565.3. Taxonomy (NCBI): domain Eukaryota; kingdom Metazoa; phylum Chordata; order Testudines; family Dermochelyidae; genus Dermochelys; species Dermochelys coriacea. The sequence continues at coordinate 36,753,227 of NC_050078.2, forward strand.
AGATGACAAAGCAGCAGAGAGAAGGATATACTGAAGAGTGTAGGTGCCAGAACACATCCCTGTTTCACACCACTGTGAATTCTAAAACTGTCAGATTAATCATCATAACACTGGACTGTACCCTTCATGGCATTATGAAAGCATTGACTCCAACTGAGGAGGACTGAGTGTGTGTGACATACCAGCGTACAATCCAGACTAACATGCAGTCATGTCACCCTTGCCCTGTAACCCAGGATGCCCTTCACAATGCCTTGCTGCTGTAGGCTCCAGCCTGGACTGCTCACAAACAGCCTCCCACATGTAAGTCACTCCCCACTGTGTCTCTTTGTGGGTGCTGCAGCCAGCTGGCCACATCTTGGCTCTTACAGCCTTAAAAATTACCCCAAAACACTCCCAGTCAAAGATTTTTTCCCTCAGTAACATATGTCCTGTATTTTCCAGTCCTCTCCTGGACAGGACACATATATTAAGCCATTTCTTTAAGGGAATAATATGCACACAACAACTTGTATCCCAGATGGAGTTAAGCAGACACTTCAACTTGAACACACTGGATTAGATAAAAAATAAAACAAATTAACTACAAAGATTTTAAGTGAGTAAAAATAATGATGCAAAAAAGTAAGAAACGGTTACAAGAAAAATAAAGATTAAATGCTTACCTGTGACTAACTATATTAGATTCAAAGCAAAGTTTTCTCACCACATGCTTTCAGCAGTCTTACTGACTGAACTCTTTGGGTCAGGAACCCTCCCTCAGAGTCCAAAGGCTGGTCCTTTGTCTCTTCAGGTGCAGTGAATGTGATGGGCAGGGAGAGAGGGGTGGTGCATTGTGCTATTTGTCCCTCCTTTTTATTTCATTCCTCATCTTGAAAAACATTTCCAGATGAAACACAAGAGACAAGTCTAAATGGAAAAATATTCCCTGCTATTTTTTTTCATCTGCTTGATGACTATTTTCTTCCTAAATGGAAATTAAGGCAAGCACACATTCCTCCCTTCATTTAAGACAGATCTGAACTTCTTCCTGGGCAGGGCTGTAAGGTTTGGAACTTGTGTTAACAACATCATACAGGGGAATCTTAACTTCACATACAATGTTGCGACACATTTTACTAGGACAATACTGACCAGCAAATTATGAGTTTTCAAATGATACCTTACAAGGCATGCTTTGTACAAAGATTATTACAATAGTGTGTAGGGTGTGAATACAGGATGTATTCCCTCACCAGGGGCAGCCAATTCTTTCTAGAAATTGGAAAAGGTCCTTTTGCTTGAGCTGCCACTGCTGCTGGCAGCAGCTAGAGCATCTGGCCCCTGGGCTTCCCTAGCTGTTGGGGTGGTCCTGGGGTCAGCCGCAGCAGCGCTGCAAAATTCATGTAAACTGTGACTTTCGTGACCTCCATGAACGATTCACAGCCTTAATTATCAATGATGATTTTATATTTTCTTCCTGGTCATTGATGAAAATGTTAAACAGTGTAGTGCCAAGAACTGATCCCTGCAGGACTCCTCTAGGAACATACTCATTTCATGATGATTCCCCAGTTACAACTATATTTTGAGACCTATCAGGTAGCCAGTATTTAATCCATTTAATGTGTGCCATGTTAATTTTATATCATTCTAGTTTTTAAATCAAAATATCATTTGATACCAGTCAAATGACTTACGGAAGTCTAAATTAAGCACCACTAGTCCCTTTATCAACCAAACATGTAATTTCATCAAAAGATATCAAGTTAGCATGACAGGATCTATTTTCCATAAACTAGCGTTGTTTGGCATTAATTCTTTATTAAGAGTCCTGTATCAACAATTTCATTGTCTTGCCCAGAGTGACAATCCTGTAATTAACTGGGTCATCCCATTTACTCTTTTTAAATATTTGCACATTAGCTTTCTACCAGTCTTCTGGAACTTCCTCAGTGTTCCAAGACTTGTTGAAAATCAACATTAATGGTCCAGTGAGCTCCACAACTAGGCAACACATCGTGGCGGGGAAGGATGCAGGATCTAGTGGTTCTCCACCCCGCCCATGTTACCGGGAATGGGTGGGGGGCAGGAAGCTGCACAGTGATCTCTCACCTCTGTGCAGCCAGTGGCCTGTCCTCCCCAGTGCCATGCTGGAGCCTCCACATTTATTTGACCAATATAATTTCACAATTTTAAAACAGTGTGCACAGAATTTTATTTTTTGGTGTAGAATGCCTTCAGGAGTAGCTTATGTCAATGATGGTCTCTCCATTAAGAGATTTGTGTGGGGCTAGTCTTTTTCTGGCTGAAAGACATATTGCTTTCATGATGCCATCCTACACATCTTTGAGTTGATATGATTGAGCATATTGCCTTCCTGTTTGTTGCATTGCACTCTTGGCCACTCTGAGGTTAGCACATCTCTGGAGAGGTATTTGTGTTATGGTGGAGGTGTGTTTTGTTTCAGTAACTGGCAGCATTTCTTTAGCGTATTCTGCAAACCAGTCTTTATTTTATATAGTATTTTTACCAAAAGATGAGGTTGCAGCTTCATGGATATTTATTCTGAGTGTGTTCTATGCTGCCTTAGCTTTCAGGGGGAATGGAATAATTGAAATAGCTTTCCTGAGGTTCCTAGTGATTTGGAGACCCTTCCTTGGTCTTTTAACGTTAATGCAAGGGAAACAGCTTTGTTTTGTATGATGAAATTTCCATGTGAACACTTATTTTCCTTATGCACTATGAAAACTGATTATGGTGAACATCCTGTAGGTGTGACAAATCCAGTTGGGGCCAGTGTTGGTAATGCACAATCCTTGGAGGCTCCAGAGCTCCTGTAGTCTCTTGCCCAATATCATTCAGTTTAACCAGTCCATGATGGTCAATGCATAGCAGCTTCATCTCATAGTCTGAGCCATCTCTAGCATTGAAATATCTCCATAGAATTGCTTAACTGGTAATTGTTCACTGATGATGCTGTGGAGCTGCTGACAGAACAAGTCCTTCTCTCCAGAGATGGTGGAAAATGTTTAGGAATATTTACTTATGCTAGTAAAGCCACCTATACTAGATAGTCTTAGTGACGTTACATTCTGATGCTGTACTTGGACATGTGACCATAGGTACTAATGAGGGTTTTTTGTTTTTGACTGCAAAACCTACCTCATGTTTGCAGCAGTCTTGTTGCTTGTTCTGTGCCAGAAAAATCTGCATCTCATGTAGAGTACCTATGTCAGCTAATCTGGTTTCAAAGAGTGGCTATGCTGATGTCGCTGATGTCAGGCTTTCCAGGGTCACTGACCTCTAGATCACTTGATATACTAGTGCACATTGTTCTCACATTCCAAAAGGATGTCTGAAGAGGAAACCCATTGTTCCTGAACGTTCAGTGTGTATGCCTAGGCAGAAAAAAATAAGGAGGCAGAGGTTCACCTTAGGATCATAGCCCCCTCTTGGCCATACTGACTAGGCCCAAAGACTTGGAAGCCAGCACAGCTGCAGGAGATGCAGAATGGCTGAACTGAATTGCAATGCCAATCACCTGTCATTTTCTTTGCAGTGGATTTGGCTCAGGGTTTTCTTAGTTTTTGTTCAGCTAAAAATTAGTTGCAAGGGTTGTGAACTTGACCCTTCATATGTTCATTTTCAGACTGAATATTTACAAGAATCAAGGCTTGTGTAATAAAGCTCTCTAATAGCTCCATCTTCAACACCCAACTGAATCCACATGATCTAAAGATTAATATTGAACAATAATTAATGAAAATGAATGGTGTGGTTTTTTTCTGGAAAAAAATTGTATTGTTGCCTCTTTCTGACACTCTTATACAAGCTCAAACAAACTTTTTCATCTAAAAATCACAGACAAAATATAAAGTTGGATAAAGTTGGTTAGGAAATATCCATATTATATGTGTAGCCTACTTTTGTCATTTTGCTTTTCTCTCAAACTACAAATAATAATTATTTATTATAGCAAGGGATGTCTTGCAACACAATTACCCTAAAATTTATAAGCATGTAGGGAATTACAAAAACTAGTATGTGAGGAATCTGCTACAATATTTGGAGTAACAATGTACATTGCCCTCATGTGAGGAAAGGCTTGGTCTTTGACAGATCATATTCTTGATTCTTCCAAGCACACCACAATGGCCAATACCAGAATAACATGAGGGCATATGGAGGAAAACAATGGGCCTGATTCTCCACTGCCTTAACCTCATATTGTCATTTAGTCTTGTATACAGTAAGTGCAACTAGTATATAAAACTGCAGGGTGTCTCCTCAGCAACATGGACTACCACAAGCACATCAACCTGACCTCCTCTTGTTACATTGCCTTCCCAGAGACTACTTCAATGTGCTCAATGGCCTGGGTACATCATAGCTAATGGATCACCTACATCTTTGGGATGAGGTTTGTGGTCAACAATTCCACTCCACAGACACAAAAGAAATTTCTACCAGGAGTGCAGGAGACAGAGCTTTCTCAGGGGTCAGGATGAGACTGTTATGAGACCTCACCATCTTCTGCTCCCAGTGCAAGGTTACTGTCTTCAACCTTGATATCTTGAACATAAACACATTTCAAATTAAAATAAAGTCAAACCCACCAAAATAAAACACTACACTACACACACAAATCTCTCTTTAGGGAAAGGATGAGACAAAGAATGATCCACGTGTGACACAGGTTAATCACACTGATGCATATTGGAAAGCACGCAGATACTACAGTCATGAAGACACTACAATACCTATATAGAAAATGAAAGTGCAAATCACTAACAATTCTGAATGGTAGCATTTTATATTTTGCACAGATATAAATGACTACATAACCAAGGCTGTGGAGAAATAGGTCCTACATCAAATGAAAAGAGAACATTGACAATCGACATTTAATCCCTCAATACTGAGAAAGGAAACAGATAAAACAATAAATAAATAAATAAAACATCAAGACAAAGCCAATGCAGCATAAATGCTAGATTTCTCAGTTGCAGTGGCTAAGGGTTAGTAGTGGTAATCTTTCATGGTAGAGTCCATATAGAGATTTAAAATTATTTTTCTCCTCCCTACTTCATGACTGGCAGCCCAGAAGTTGGCTGCTTTTCCTGTTCTCAAAAAGAATCTCTCTCTCTCTCTCTGTGTTTCTAGAAGAAACAGTCTTATGTCCATCTTTTTGCAAGCATTAAAACTAGGTTCCATAATCAGTTTTTCCATGGAGCAATACATTTGTTTTCTATGACACCAGGAAATATTTTAAACTTTCATCCTGCACTTGTAGTCCAGATATTTATCTTAGAGTCTACACTGGAGTGCGGCCACTTTATACCATACTGCCAGAGCAATCCACATTATATATGTAGCCAGCTGTGGGTGAATCACCCTCCTATTGTGGATCCTCCAGTAGCACAGTGACTCTATCACACACCATCTGTTGCTGACATAAAGATCATGACTACAATAAAACAGGGTGTGGCTGGGGCTGCCAGATCTGTCTCTTAGGGCCACTGGCAGTTAGCATAATTTAAGGTCAGAAGGGATCATCATGATCATCTAGTCCTACCTCCTGCACATTGCAGGCCAAAGAACCTGACCGTCAGCAGGCATAGCCGCCCACAGCTCCCAGGGTCTCTGCCAGTCTGACCATGGGGGAAATTCCTTCCCGACCCCAAATAGGGCAATCAGTTAGACCCTGAGCACGAGGACAAGATCCACCAGCCAGACACCTGGGAAAGAGTATTCTGTGGTAACTCAGAGCCCTCTCCATCTAGTGTCCCATCACCAGCCATTTGGGATATTTGCTGCTATGTGCTATTGGAGGCAGTCTCATCATACCATCCTCTCCACAAATTTATCAAGCTCAGTCTTGAAGCCAGTTAGATTTTCCCCCCTCCCCCCTGCTTCCCCTTGGAAGGCTGTTCCAGAACTTCATTCCTCCGATGGTTAGAAACTTTTGTCTAATTTCAAGAGTAAACTTCTTGATGGCCAGTTTATCTCCATATGTTCTTCTGTCCACACTGGTCCCTAATTTAAATAACTCCTCTCCCTCCCTGGTATCTATCCCTCTAATGGTTTAATTTACAATGGAGACCAAAATTATATACTGACTGGCCAGAATTAGGGAAACACAAAAGTGAATTTTACACTTCTTTAATTCCTTACTTCTGTGTGATGTTATGCTCATTGCCCCAAACCCAAGCATCTAGCCCTTTACATAAGAAACCATATTCTGCAAATCATTAATTTTTGAATTATATTAATGTATTTTAGGTCATACAGAACCAAACCAAGACTGAAGGCTCTGTAGGGCCAAAAAGCAGTCTTTAACATTAAGTAATTTTTAGGAGGAGGTTGCCATGGGGATGGTAACTTTTATATGTAAAGAGGCCACATGTTGGTATACAACAAATCAAGACACTATAACATCTTCTCTTTTTCTTGCTATTCATAATATATGAATCCAACAAAAGCAATAACAGTGTCAAACAAGTTTATTAATATAAAATCAGAAAACTATAAGTCTCTGTGCAGCAATTTTACGTCCCACCTCACTCTTTACTAAATATTTAGTGGTCAGATTCATTAGTTCATATTTTCTTCCTTTAGATCAATGTAGTTGTAGGCTAAGTAGTGATTACACCAGATTTTGTAAAATAACTTGCAGTTCTGACCATAAGGGTGTTTAAAAAAGCTAGATGATCTAATTCTTTCTGCCAGTAGGTGGAGCTGTCATGTAATATGCTGTCTTTTTTTTTTTTAAACATTTTTTTTCTCTCCCCCCACCCATCAGTTTGCTGATAGATGTTTGGGACCATAGAGTGAATCTCATAACAGGAAGCTAGGGCAGAGGAGTCAGAATACTGCAGAGGTTTCTTTGTTGTTGGGTTTTTTTCCCTTTCTTTCAGTGAGGCTAATATAAATATCAGAGTTACAAGCTTCTTTGCTGAGGGACCTGAACAACTGCAACAGAAGGAGCGTGATCATCTACAAGTGTATGGATATATCTTATGCTATGATTTTTAATTCTCTTTTTATCAGGTAAGACAACAGAATTTCATTAAAGGTATCATGCAATATATCTCAGCCCCATTTATGCCAATGTTCTTCTCTGATGCTGCCACACCTAGTCTGCAATTAATATTAGATGCAACAAGAGGAACAGAGAATACAAAACCATCTTTTCAGATGGATAACATTTTCATACTGTTTTTGTGCTAAAATCACATCTGGGTCTAGTAACTAATTATTCTGGTATCCTTTGGGTTTCACTGGCCTTATATTCTTTAGAATCCAGGTATATTTTCTAATTTTGTTTAGAATCAATTTTTTTTATTTGCATCACAGTGGTAGTATTTTGTTGCTGCTGCTGTTATCTATAAGTGTTATATTTCTCCACTGAAGGTTATATTGATGCTTTATGCAAATTGGAGTGAAATGTTAAAGCATATTAACAAGACTGTGAGATTGCCAAGCTTTATGTTGCAGGGCTGTGCAGCTTCTCTATACCGTCTTCAGACAGAGGCTTTGCTTTATATCCTAAATTCCTTCTCTTGGAAGGTATTGGAGATTTGTTGGGTTTTTATCCCCCTAAAATAAATAAATAAAACTAGCCTTTCCCATATTGAAGACAGAATGGAGGATACTTATAATTAAATACAATTTTACACCATTGCAGACTTCACATAAGACATGTAATGTGAATTGTTTTATATTCAATGGCTACATTTTTATTTTAAAAATTCCATTCTGTATTGTTTGAAGCACAAAAATGATTTTTCCCTTTATTTTTAATCACATATCACAGACTGTGAGATTCAGCAGAATGACTCAGGGGGTGGAGAGCTCATGCAGCTCCATGACTTGTCTCTTCAATTCTTGTTTGTTTTTTCCTTACCTTTTCCTGACTACAAAAAGATTTCTTTAGCCAGGGAAAGCACTGGAAAAAAGCACTGGCTTACACAGCCAGAGATCAGAAGAAGGGCTTGGAAGCCTACCTGTGAGAAATGAGAGGGTCTAATTAATTTAAAAATACCTTGCTTCCTTTCATAGGGAGGGAAATAGAAAAGCCATTATTCAAGCTTTCCTGTGCCTGTATAGAGGTAGATTTTGTCCACAATTATCAAAGCAGGAAGAATTTACCAATAGGGATTTGAGGGCTAGAAGCAACCTTGCCCTACCAAGATTCTCTGACATGTATAAAATGTAAAGTGGTTTCACACATGCCCTTCCTCTCAGTGCATGTTGATTTACTGCTTGTGTTTTCCTGAGCACAGCTGGTGTGTGTGTGTATGTGTGTGTGTGTGTGTGTGTATTGATGGACTACTGTAGTGGATAGAGGGAAATTACTACTATCTTCATGAGGTGGTAAGGGTTCCTCCCTTCTTGGCCAGGAATTGGGGAGTAGGTGAAAGCATTGTACCTAGCTGAGCTGTGATTTCCTTCAGTGATGAATGTATTAAAATAAAATAGGTTTGGTTTCTATTAAGGATGGTGGCCCCTTGTGCTTACAGGCCCTAATTAAGGTACTTAAGCATGTGCCTAACTTTAAGCATGTGAATAATTCTGAATCAATGGGATTACTCACATGCTTAAAATTAGGCACATGCTTAAGTATCTTGCTAAATTGGAGCCACAATATTTTTTGAACTCAGTGTTATTAAATAGAATTTACCTAGCAAGACAGATGGAACTGTGGCTACCTGAGGTTTGATCTTTCAATGAAAATTCTGGTTGTGAACCTTCAGGGCAAATCCTGGCTCCAAAGCCGTTCACATTCTGAGTAAGCTGGCTGTGCACACTAGACATCCATGAGGGCTGTGGGAAATGAAATCATAGCCATAGAGGATCAAAGCAGTAGTCTAGCATCCTCTCTGCCAGTGGTGAGTACCAAGTGTTTCAGAAGAAGGTTCAAGGTGTAGTGCACAGTTATGAAATGAGATGACCATAGGGGAAGTTTCCTCCAAGATAGTGGTTGACTTCTGCCTAGAAGCACGAGGGCTTATCCCTTACAAAGTATTCCTATCAAAGGTAGTTTTGGATGTTCTCATTATCTACAGAAATGTCTAGTTCTCCCCATCACAGAAAAGCTAATCTGCAGCTGCTGCTGCAGCCTCAGAACTGCAGGACTGTCTGTGGCACCTGCCCCTTCACTAGAGGTTTTGACCAGTGGACCTGCATTAGTGACAGATCCACAGAGCACAAGTCTTCCCTGCCCCTGCCCAACCCCTAAACCCACTGCCAAGTGACATTGAGAGCACTCCCTTATTCAAAAAAAACAAAAAAAATACAGTATCTGCATGAATGATCCAAAACGCTACAGTATGGAAGGGTATGGACTGCTACCATGGAATACCATACTCACTTCATATAAAGGTTGCAATCACTAAATACTACAGCAATAAGAGCCATAGGAAAGTCCATGCTGAAACAAAATTCTGTATTAAGTATAGGTTTTGGAGTGTATGCAGTAAATAACGCCTGAGGCCGCACATTAAATGAGGAGGATAAAAAGAAGTATTGAATAACAACCTTCCCCTCTACCCTATTCCTGTCTACCTATGCTTCTGTTGTCTCCCAGCCTGCATCTGTTCCCTTTTGCCTATTTCCTTCACAGCCTGCCATTGTCCCCTGATTCTTTTGAATCAGGCTGCTTCCTCCTTGTCCTCTGTGCTGTCTAGGTATCAGCAATAGGAGCATTCACAATGCAGGAGAGACAATATTTCTGCTTTCAGTTCTAGTGCTAAGTGTCACATCTATCCCTGGCAGCCAGGAAGAGCAATTGGGATGAAAGTGCTGCTCAGCCCTGATGGAATAGGCTGGAACATATTCATTGCAGATGAAATCTTTGGAAATATTTACTGAAAGTCTCTATCAAGCCTCTACTGAGCATGTGTAAAAAAATGTTGTAGAGGCTTATGACCTGGCCAAACTCAAGAGGATTTTCACAGGGACAGCAAAACGCACTTCTCTGACCCCAGAACACTCCCTGCCAAATAACACGTTGCTGCTCCAAAGTATAGAGACACTAGAGCTTCTCAGTGAAATCATTTTAAGAATTATTTTAACATTGCAGCATTGCTAGCTCCAAGCATTCAAAAATCATTACTCGGGCCTCAAATCATTGGCTTAAAAATCATTATGCTTTTTGAAATATTAATTCATTTGGGGTTCCTGTTATTTGCCTTTTGAACCTGTAGGTTATACTTGGATGATGTTCACAAGCTTTTCTTCACAGCCATGAAGACTAGAAATTTACTTTTTCAAAAAATGTGAAAGCTGAAATTGTCATGTAATTATATGATTCCAGGAGCTGAAGTTGAAAGAAAGAACAATAAATACCATTGTAGACTCTTGACAAAATCATGAGAGTTGGCAATATTGCATTGCCCCCTCAAAAATATTTTTCTCTAACCTTATTTCCAGAAATGGTGAACCATTTTTAATGAAAATTTCCAAAGTATTTCAGCCTGAAGCAGATACCAAGCATGACAAACTTAATCTCCAACAATTAAAATTTGGCAAAGTTGTATGCAATTAAAAACAGAGTCTTATAATGAAACGTGTTAAGCAGCCCTAATTATAGGTATTTGTTGGCTCTACCCACTTACCACAAATTTAAAAATGAAATTTTGAAAAGAGATTTCAGAAATGCCTGTCACAGTTTAAGTATCTCCATTCAGTTAATCTATCCTTTATGAAACTTTGGTAGGTTTTTCTATAACATCTATCAAGCTTGTTTCTGAGTTCTTAATGCAGTGTCTTAATGAAAACAGACAGTTGACTGATTATCAGCACCTGCAAAGTACAAATGAGAGGACTGACTTTCCCCAGAAAGTACTGGAAATCAAAGTTTCTAAGTTGTGTGTGTGTGTGTGTGTATATATATAAAAATATGGAATTGACTTTAGCAACAGGTTAGAAATGTTTAGATTTTCTGTACATTCTAATCAGAAGGCTGATTCTGCCACTTCTGTTGCAGATCATCACACTGTCATGGTGACATCTTCAAATTTTAAGATTGATTTTTAAACTTTCTTATATTTAAGACAATGTTTTAGTGATTTTTATCTTGGTTGTGATAGGAAGGATAAACTGAAATTCAAATTATATTGCAGGTGTGTGTTAGTTATCTGGTTAATGATAGCTAAGGGTAAGATTCTGCCCTACGTCTTGGTGGTGTATTGGAGGGCAGTATGGAGGAGCCTGAGGCTAGAGACCTCAGGAAGAATTCTCCAGTGAGCTCCTGGGATATGCATACTGGAGAGGTAACTCTGTAATCCTTGGAGTGGGTACAGTATGCTCCATGTTACATTGACATGTGCTGCTGATCTCCATGTTTAAGATAGCAGAGTGGAGACCTAACTGTGCCTCCAGCCAGATAACAGTATCCCCTCAAGCCAACGAGCACTGGCCAATACTGAAGCTGCACTCCAATTCTGGGACTTAATCTTGTGAAATGCTGAGTATCTTGCAGGACTGAGCCTTCAGGGTGAGGCAGAGATATCTGTGCTGTCTGTGTGCATGCACCTACTGTATATAAGAGGATCCCTATACCATTTCTTTTAGCCCCCCCTCAGTCCAATTTCACAACGGTGAGCAGGATTTGATGCTTAGTGACTAATACAAATGCCTCATTCTGAAACTAAGGGGTCTGACACAAACTGTCAAAAGCAAATAAAAGCTGCCCTAAACTCACCTCTTTGTACTTGGTAAGATCACAGCTCAAAAGGTATTAAGATTGCAAGTGCCTACACACAATGGGGTAAAGTAAGGACAGAGTGGCTATATTTTTGCTTTTTTAACCCCAGAGAGGCAATGACCAGCGTTCTTTGTTCTTATCTGTTTTTTAGAGTTTAATTGTTTGTGATACTCTTTTTGAAGTCTGAAATTAAAATGTTATTTCCTAGCCATTTTGTATGTGCCCCTACAATGGAAATATTTATGCTCCCATAAACTCAAGCATATCCCTGGGGCAGAGGTGCACATGGGTCCAAAGAGGTTGGAGCAGTTGTCACAGGGCCTGGAACTGGCCTGGGAGCAGGGGTTGGGATGCATAGGGGCTGGAATGGTCTCAGGAGCAAATAGGAAACCCCAGGAGCCAATCTTGAGCAGGCTACCCCTGCTCTCAGTACCCCACCAACTCTCAGTACCTCCCTGTGCTCCCTCTCCTACCCACTCCCATTTGCAGGGAGCTTCTGCCCACCCCCATTCCCTGGCACTTTACCCAGAAGAATTGACTGAGGCCAATTGTGACTGGGCCTCCAGGTACTACCATAATATGAACAATAATAATACTACAACACTGAAAATAATCTGAAGACAGTGGGGTAGTATGGGATTAGTTGCGTGCCTACCATAATTTGAAATGGAAAGTATCGAGCTTTACTGGTAGAGGCCAGGGTGAGTTTGCAGGGGCAGCAGGTAGAAAAAATAATTCTTTATTGTAAAGAGCAAATTTGATAAAACAGTAATAAAGGGAAAGTCAAAGTCACTTTTTAATAAAATTCACACTTTAACTAGTTAGGCTTAGCATTTGTGGATTTGCAGGACATCCATGTACAACAGTTACAGAAAATATCCAACATTTATCCTCCTAGATGAATTTTTTCCAATACAGAATTTTTCAGTGTAACATTTAAAGCGCTCCAAGGGCATACACAAAATTTGTGACTGTAATAAGATCTTACTTGTACTTTTCCCAACTGTATATTTTATGAATTAGATTATTTCTGATTATCTGAAGCAAAGCCTTGGTTCTCTAAGCCAAAGTGAAGGCTGGTCAGCAATGATAGTGACAATCTGTTACTCTACTTCACCAGTAGGCATCCGAAAAAATTAAATATGAGAGCTTTCTTGAAGGCATAAAGCTGATCTCTAATTGTGTGTGGAAGAGTTGGATGCAAATTGAGGCTTATATCTTGCTCCCTGGGTTGGCAGAAGCTGGGAACACACCCAAATTTGGGGGAGGGGCTATTGTGCCTTTCTCAGTGAAGTTCTCTCTTGCAAATTAAAGAGTAGAAGTTCACACATTCTCAAAAGAATCAAATCCTGTCCTTTTTGAGAAAGATGGTGGATATGATGCAGAAACTTGAGGATGCTGATATGAAAAACATGGGAGAGATGGGGAGGTATATAGGGCTCTGATACTGAATACTTCATGCAGAAATCATGATAAAAGAAAAGAATGAATAATAAATAGGGTGGGAATCAAAGGAAGAGAGACAAAAATAGGATCAGAATATGGAAAAGGAAATATAAAAGGTGAGTAATCCAGTGCAGGGGAGTATGAGAGGGAGGAAGAAGTGTAATGTGTAAAAACTGTTAAACATTAGGAAGAACAGAAATTCAGTTGATAAGACAGGAAAGGGGGATAAGAGGGCTGTGATAAAATATTAAAAGCTCTATTTGGTTTATAGCTACAGTTGAACTTTGTTGATAGTGCAGGGGTGTGTTGCTCCTGGCATTGGTGCACTGAAGGGCAGCACAGTGCCTCCAGGAGATGTTGTGAAAGAGGGATGATAGGGGAATGTGTTTTCCCTCTGAAAAGGGAGAGTTTTGCTGGCTAGTACAGAGGAGAGTGAGCCATCCCTCCGGGGAGGCTTCTTGCCTCCACACCCTTGCTTTGCGCAGGGTTAGGCACAATTGAGCAAAATGGAACGCCAAAAGAAAGGAAATTTACAGTTAAGATGCAAAGGCCAGATTGTCAGCAGGTATAAATTGACACTATTACATTGAAGTCAACAGATCTAGCCCCAAATCACCAAGTCAGTGGGTGCAATTGCACTTTTGTTTGGACTAGATTTTGGCAGACGATTCTGAACTGTCAATTTCCTTTAATTTGTGGGTTTAAAGTGATACTTTAATGGTTGACAGACCACCAATTTAATTCCCTTAATTTTTAAAAAAATTTTAGTCCCTATGAAACTGAACAAAATACTAGCCTGTCCAAAACTAGGGTTGCAATGGTGGAAAAATTCCAGCTCCCATGTTTTGTTTGGTGGCCCCAAGAGTGCTACTGTAGGTGTGTTCATATCATGCCACTCTTTCACAGTCCATTCCTGTTCCATTTTTAAGCTTGAGATAACAAGAATCCTGATCTGTTAGCACTTGGAAAAAGTTCTTGTTAATTTCAATAACCTGCAAATTTATATATTATGTTCTAAAGTATTTAAAATGTATAATGTATTAAATCTTAGTTTTAAAATGTAACAGCAGCTAAGCACACAATCTAAAGCTGACTGGGAATTTATTCACATAATAGGACTCACAGACCTCTATCAATCAGCACAGCTATAACTCCTGTTTACAGCAGACTCATGCTCCTTTGGATAACATTTGCTACCCTCAAGTTCTAGCTAGTTTTCCCAGTGGAATAGTGATAATCACCTTTCTGCCCTCCCTCAGCCACCTATGTCTGCTGTATGCACTTTGTCCCTTAGGATAACTTGAGCTATAAACATGTTTTATGCTGCTCACAATTAATCACTCTCTATTATAAAGTTTTAAGTCATCACAGCAATGTATAATGCAAGTGGAAGCTGAGCCTGGCCAGCTGTTGCAATTTTTTTTAAATGGCATTTCTATTTAATTGTGGGCCAATTAACTACTCAATTTTCTTTCAGATAAAAACCAAAACACAATAGGGAGCTGCTTAATGCTTCTTAATGCTGTGCATCTTACTGATCTTTTCATTACCCAGTGAAACAAACATGCTGGTCAAGTCACAAGGGAGTACTGCTGAAACCTGCTTTTCCAAGGGAGCAAAATAGTCTGTTGTGATGCCACAGCTCCAGGTTCTCAGTATAGCAGCCTGCCCAATGTAGGGATACGTGAAATGATCAAACAGCTCTGGCCTATACAGATCACTGGGTTGGCCATTCAGCACCAGGGGCTGTTTCCACGCTGTTTGGCCTAATCTGTTATTTTAGATGAAAAATTAGAAACAATTTAGAAAAAGATTTTGAGCCTGTATTCTGTCTCACAAAATGACATTGTGAAATGTTCACTTGACAGGCCTGATCACACTAATGTAGAGGTGCTCGTGGTTTAGTAGTTTGCCATTGTAAAAAATTAGTGCCATAAGAAGCAGTATATCAGGAATTCCTGAGTTCTGATCCTAGCTCTGCCATTGTGGATCTTTAGGCCAATCATACACCTTCTGTGTGGTTCCATTTCCCGCTCTTTAAAATGCGGATAATGATACCAACCAATGAGTTTTGATAATTAACTGGCTAGTGTTTAATAAAGAGCTTTGGAGACAAAGTGTTATATAAATATTACACACAAAAGCTACATTAAGAAAAAAAAAGTTAGGAAATGCCAGAATTAAAGTTGCCTATGTAACCTCAATCAGGCATCCAGGAAATGAGGAACACACAATTAATGACCACCTCTGAAAAGTTTGGTTTAAGTTACTAACCTACAGCACATAGGAATTCTGTGGCAGAAGCAGGAAGAGAATCCAGTTCTCCAGAACGTTTATCTGCTTTAATCATGAGAACCTCCTTTCTCTTCCTGCAATCCTTTGCATCATTCCCAGCAAACTTTCTAACTTTTGCAACAAATGGGGTAAGAGTCCTACAGACAATACCCTGATTCATTTCCAGGGCAGATTTGTCCTATACATACATGTGTCTAGTTTCTTAGGTTTTTAAAAAAGCAAACTGAAAGAACAGAAATTCCATTATATGGCATCATATTGACACCCACCTGGGTCATCAGCAGAGTTGAAAGTTTTGGCTTCACTGCAGACCTCTGACATTTGAGCTATCTGAATAACTGATAACAGTAGTAGGTTATCATCCTCTATGTGGACCAGCAATGAAAGGGGATGAGACACTTTACCAATGGGTTTCAGATATTTGCTGACAGCAGAGGAATGATGTGAGTCAGAAATCATGGGTTCCATACCAGGTTCTGGAGGAGAGTGTGCTCTAATAAGTAGAGACTCTTCTGCCTGCTCCAACTAGCCTGGCCCCTTCAGCCCCATTCCCTCCAATCTGTGCCCTTTCTCCCAGTCCTCGTCTTCCTCACTGAAGCCCACTGTCAATCCCAGTCTCCTTGCCCAGCCAATCACAGTCTGTCTGTACCCCGCTCCTCATCTGTTCAGCTATGTTCCCCATCTCCTGTGTCTCCCAGTCCCACTCTCCTCCCTGTCTTGGCTCTTTATCCCAATTTCTTTGCCCTGTCAGTCCCAGTCTTCCCTTCTGGTTCCTAATCTGATCTCCATCTCCCCCCACCCCTGCACTACCTCCCATTCCCCCTCCACCCCTTGTTACCCTTGCTTGCTCAGCCTTGACCAGTCTCCTTGCCTGGTCAGTCCAGGTCTTCTGAGGGCAGGCTAGGTGATCTAATGGTAAAAATCTATGAATCCTCTACTCCCTGCAGATCCCAGTCTCTTCCCACCTCAAACCCTGTCCCTATTTCCCTCCCCCCTGCTAGTTTTCAATCCCCACACAGTCTTTGTTGCAATCTGATCCCCACTCCAGGTCTAGCCCTTGTCTCCTCTGCTTTTGAATCACACAGCTTCCTCTTCCTGCTCTGGGTGCCAGCAAGGGGGTGGGGGAGGGTCATTGAGGGAAAAAAAAAAAAAGGAAGCCTTCTTCCTCTCAGTTCAGGTGCCCAGACCCAGAATGATGACCCGCAGCAGCCCAGAGCTGCAATTACAGGAAAAATCCTTCTCAGCTCTGAGTTGGAACATACTGGGTGCAGACAGCATTTTTCAGAGTTTAACTGCGAAGTTCTAGTGTGTATATACTGAGCATGTGCAAACTGCAATTTGTTAAAGGCTTATAACTAAGCTTTTGTCTTAGATGAAGATTTTGTCATGGCTATTTTTAGGGTTCTCCAGGTTGCCACTGCCACTTGTGGTGGCAGGGAGCTGCAGGGGATACCCTGCCACCCGCAGCAGCCAGGAGCTATGCCCCACAATGGCAGAGAGCTGTGTGTACCCCCACCGTGACGGCCAGCCACTGCCCAGAAGCTGTGGGGTATCCCTGCCTCCCACAGGGTCTGGGAGCTGGATGGCAGCAGAAGGACCCTGCAGCTCCCAGCCACCTTTGGGCTGATGTCATGGATTCCGTGACTTCTGCCACCTCTGTGACAAAATCATAGCCTTACTTATAACTTGGTCTCATTTGGGCAAGTTTTCATGGGTCTAGCAAAAGCCACTTCCTGACACAAAGGCTACATGCATTCCAAATTTCAAATCTCAGCTTCAGAGCCCAGGGCTACTAGAGCTTTTCAAAGGATAAATCACCAGAATTTTTTAGCATGAGCAAAACAAACCTTTCCCTAGTGTTGTTCTTAGAAACAGCTGAACTGTTTTGGCTGAAATTTTCAAAAAATATTCAACTCGAATCAGTTATCCAGCATGGATAGTTTCAACCCAAATAGTTAAGTTTGGCTACTCTAGCCAGCTGAAATCCATGTCTTACAAGGGGAAGCATCTGGCAACTAATGATATGCAGAGCTACCAGCCTTGCTTATCATCAATAATTTCACATAACATGAGTACAAATAACTAGCAGCTGGGCTGTAGATCCATCACACACTGAACTATGTGCTGCATCTTGCTGAGGGACACTATAGGAACTGCTACCCCATAAACTTTGCAAGACTAAATACAAAGAAAGAAACCTCAAAAAGTTTACAAATAAATACTGCCCTAATTTACCTTGCTAGAACTTAACTACCGGCATGACTATAGCCAGATTCCTGATTCTAGCAGGTGGAAGCAAATAGATATGATAACCAGCAAGTCCCTGATAAACCACCAAATTTTTCCCTTCAGTAACATGATCACAAGGGACCAGGTTGAGCACACCTGGGCAGGGGGCATATAGGGGAACACAAGCTGCTCCACCTCTGCTTGCTCTTGAGTCCATGGAAGCCCTGTCTACTGCAGTTCCATAGGGGCAGAGGCTCCACAGGTCATGGACTATGCAGGGCTGATAGGGAAAGAACTGGGAAACGTGACTTACGATATTCTGCCCTCTGAGTCTGACATATATCCCAGTGGAAGTTAATGTTACTCCAAGCAGAATTAACTCCTGCAGCATCCTTTCAGCAGCTGGTACCGTGCAGCTGCAAGGAACCTGTCAGTGGCAGCTTGGCTCCTGAGGGAGAATTTTCATTTTGTATCTATGAAAAGTCAGTTTCCTTCATGTAGGATGCTTGTGCTTTCCATATGTTCATGGAGTTCCTAACTCAACAGCAAGTGCTTCATAAGACCAATAAACTGTTAGAATTCTGTGCCTACTAGAAGCATTTTTCAAAGTGTAGCACTCTATTTACATAAGGATTCCTTTTTTACTTTGTAAATGTTTTA
This sequence comes from Dermochelys coriacea, assembly GCF_009764565.3. Classification (NCBI taxonomy): domain Eukaryota; kingdom Metazoa; phylum Chordata; order Testudines; family Dermochelyidae; genus Dermochelys; species Dermochelys coriacea. The sequence continues at coordinate 36,771,549 of NC_050078.2, forward strand.
AAATTTGAGTTAAAATTAGCTCACTCTCACACCCATACATAAGCCACCCTCACCCACAACATGTACTTGGCACTCACTAAAGTCCAATTGTCTCTTAAAGGAACACTTGAAATCAGGACAGTCCTTAAAAATTAATTACAAATATTTTTATTATTGCACCTCCCTCAAGTCCCCTTTCCCAGTTTCTCTAGTTTTAGAGTAAACTTTTCCTGTTTCTAAAAATGCCTTTCTATCCCACGTTGTGGTTTAAAGACCACACAAGCAACAAGGGATACTAACTGATTAGAGGGGAAACAGTTTAAATGAGGATATGCTTAGTGCTGTCAAATGCATGACGTGAACAAACTGAAAAACATGAAACATGTTATTCTCTAAGCCCTTTCAATTATAGTTAAGGCTACGTTTTAGCCATGGGTATTTTTAGTAAAAAAGTCAGACAGGTCATGGGCAGTAAACAAAAATTCACAGCCTGTGACCTGTCCATGACTTATATACCCCAATTAAAATGTGGGCGGGAGGCACGGGTGCTTGGAGGGGCAGAGGTGCTGTGGCTGCTGTGCTGGCCTGGAACCCTGCTGGTGCTGGGGGGGGGGGGGGGGGAGAAGAGTTGGCGGGGTTGGTAGATAGGGTGACCAGATGTCCTGATTTTATAGGGATAGTCCCGATTTTTGGGTCTTTCTTATATAGGCTCCTGTTACCCCCCTACACCAATTTTTCACACTTGCCGTCTGGTCACCCTACTGGCTGGCCTCCTACCCAGCTCAGCATGTCCCTGCAGCTTCTAAACAGCAGAGGGGCCAGAGGGCTCTGCGTACTGCTCCTGCCCCAAGCGCTGGCTGCGCAGCTCCCATTGGCCAGGAACCACAGCCAATGGGAGCTGCAGGGGCGGGGCCTGCCAGCAGTGCATGAAGCCTGCCGCCTAGGAGCTGCTGGGCCATGCCAGTGGGAGCCAGGGAGCCCCCAACCTGAGGTAAGCGTCCCCCCCCTGCACCTCCCAACCCCCTTCCTGAGCCCCCTCCCACACACCCCAACTGTGGTGGGCAACCCCTGAGCCAGCACCGGCCACTACAGAAGTCAAGGAAAGTCAGAATCTGTGACAGACTTGCAGGCTTAATTATAGTTAAAGGTGTTACTTGTTAAAATGGGGTAAAACCTTTGAGAAAATTAATTTTTAAATTGGTGTCCCTTCAACTCTTTTCACAATGGGACAAATCCAGCTTGAATAGCTAGTCCATTCATTGGGAGAACAAGCGATCGGTAGAAATCCTGCCCACACTCCACAGCTACAGAGACAGTATGTAGCAGTTACTGCAGCCGAATAGTCCCCACAATGGGAGGGCTGAATATCAATGATACAGCATCTGCTGTGGTTCAACTCCTATAGGCTCCTGCAGGGTTTGTGCATCCTTGTACCATTTTCCTAATGATGCCCCACCCCTTTGCACAGCAGAACTGCCTTATTTTCACAGCCTCCCTGGCCCGACTAGGGCTGACTCTGCCCCTCTTGGAGTTACTCCTTTATTTTGAATACTTAGTAGCTGCTATTTTCCTTTAGTTCTGTTTCTCCCCCTTAATTTTGGTTAGTTTCTGTTGAAGCAGGGGGAGGAGGTTTTTCCTTCTGGAAAACCTTCTGCCTGGAGAATGGTTTTAATTCTAAAGTTTCCTCAATTTTATGGTGGCTGTGGAAAATCCCCCATTTCCTCCTCCCTCTCATGCTGCTCATCTACTGCCAGGACACAACTCTCCTGCTGCAGCTTCCAGGACCAGTTGCTAGGCAACCTTTTTCCACTCCCTTTTCTATGCAGCTTGGCTGTCACAGGGCCCCTTGCTCAGAGCAGGCGTAAAGACAGAACCGCCATTGCAAATCCACTTGTTTTAATAGGGGAGTAGTTCTCCTTACATTTTCTTCTAGACAACTTCTCATCCGTCATCCTCAGTTCAATTACCACCAAACTGTCCATTTCCTTCTGTCAGTCCCATACTCAGATATGAATGGAAATGATATACTGTACAGATGGAGTTGGTGCTGTACCTGAGACCATTCAGAAATGGCAGCGAATGCCGCAAGCCACTTGCATAGTGATGCTTTGCAACAGTGCTTTACACTTGTGTTCTATGAGCTGCACTAGCTTCTAGCTGATTTTGGTGTATTTTAAGGTATTGGGTTTGACATTTAATCCCTTAAATGTTGTGTCCTGGTAACCTGCCTCCCTTACCATCTGATATAACACTCATGTCTAAAATCCTCTGGTTTAAAAGAAAGGTTACTTGCAGCAGGTCATTTTGCGTGAGAGGTTCCTGACTCTCAAACTTACCTCCCACACATGTTTAAAAAGACCAAAATTTGGCCTGCAGGATCTTTAATGCTAGTGATGATGTATGAGCGAGGGAGAATATAGATTCAAATCCCACATTAAGCTTGCATGTATTATACTACACTTATTAAAAATAATCATAGAGGAGTTTTTAAACTAAGGGGCAGGGGAGGGAAGAGGTACAGAGGAGCACATGGTTCAGACAGACACATCCCTTAGCGGAGGATTTATTAAAAGGATACTCTGTATCCTAGTAAAAAGGAGAGGATACAAGTTGATAAAGTACAGGTAGGAACTGAAGGGAACTAGTCAAATGAAAGAGTACCATTCATAGAATCATAGAATCATAGAATATCAGGGTTGGAAGGGACCCCAGAAGGTCATCTAGTCCAACCCCCTGCTCAAAGCAGGACCAAGTCCCAGTTAAATCATCCCAGCTAGGGCTTTGTCAAGCCTGACCTTAAAAACCTCTAAGGAAGGAGATTCTACCACCTCCCTAGGTAACGCATTCCAGTGTTTCACCACCCTCTTAGTGAAAAAGTTTTTCCTAATATCCAATCTAAACCTTCCCCATTGCAACTTGAGACCATTACTCCTCGTTCTGTCATCTGCTACCATTGAGAACAGTCTAGAGCCATCCTCTTTGAAACCCCCTTTCAGGTAGTTGAAAGCAGCTATCAAATCCCCCCTCATTCTTCTCTTCTGCAGACTAAACAATCCCAGCTCCCTCAGCCTCTCCTCATAAGTCATGTGCTCTAGACCCCTAATCATTTTCGTTGCCCTTCGTTGTACTCTTTCCAATTTATCCACATCCTTCCTGTAGTGTGGGGCCCAAAACTGGACACAGTACTCCAGATGAGGCCTCACCAGTGTCGAATAGAGGGGAACGATCACGTCCCTCGATCTGCTCGCTATGCCCCTACTTATACAACCCAAAATGCCATTGGCCTTCTTGGCAACAAGGGCACACTGCTGACTCATATCCAGCTTCTCGTCCACTGTCACCCCTAGGTCCTTTTCCGCAGAACTGCTGCCGAGCCATTCGGTCCCTAGTCTGTAGCGGTGCATTGGATTTTTCCATCCTAAGTGCAGGACCCTGCATTTATCCTTATTGAACCTCATTAGATTTCTTTTGGCCCAATCCTCCAATTTGTCTAGGTCCTTCTGTATCCTATCCCTCCCCTCCAGCGTATCTACCACTCCTCCCAGTTTGGTATCATCCGCAAATTTGCTGAGAGTGCAATCCACACCATCCTCCAGATCATTTATGAAGATATTGAACAAAACGGGCCCCAGGACCGACCCCTGGGGCACTCCACTTGACACCGGCTGCCAACTAGACATGGAGCCATTGATCACTACCCGTTGAGCCCGACAATCTAGCCAGCTTTCTACCCACCTTATAGTGCATTCATCCAGCCCATACTTCCTTAACTTGCTGACAAGAATGCTGTGGGAGACCGTGTCAAAAGCTTTGCTAAAGTCAAGAAACAATTCAATTACGTCCCAGGAAGGCAGACAACTAAATACTGACAAATTTTATAAGTGCTTGTATACAAATGCAAGAAGTCTAAATTCTAAGATGGGAAAACTTGAGTGCCTGGTATTAAATGAGGATATTGATACAATAAGTATCACAGAAACTTGGTGGAATGATGAATATCAATGGGACATGGTATTACTGGAACAAAATATATAAGAATGACAGAGTAGGTTGTGCTGGTGGGGGAGTGGCAGTAATGTGAAAGGTGGCTTAAAGATGATGTAATAAAATCTTCAGTGAATCAAATAGTATCATAGAATCACTATGGATAGAAATTCCGTATTTGAATAAGAATATAGCAGTAGGAATATATTACCGACCACCTGACCAGGATGGTGATGATTGTGAAATGGTCAGTTTGATTAGAGAACTACACAAATAGAAAACCCAATAAAAATGAGGAATTTCAGCTATCCCTATATTGACTGGCATCATGTCATCTCAGGATGGGATGCAGAGTTAAAATTTCTAGATGCCATTAACGACTGCTTCTTGGTGCAGCTAGTGCTGGAACCCAGAAGGAAAGAGGCAATTCTTGATTTAGTACGTTGTGGTGCACAGGATCTCATCCAAGGGGTGACTACAGTTGAACCACTCAGGAATGTAATTAAATTGAACACCCTTGTAGGGGGGCAAAATGCCAATGAAACTCACCACAATACCATTTAACTTAAAAAAGGGGAACACAAAAACGAGGAGACTGGTTAAACACAAATTAAAAAGGAACAGTCACAGGAGTGAAATACCTGCAAGCTATGTGGAAACCTTTTAAAAACACAGAGGTTCAAACTACATGTATACCCAAAATAATAATCATAAAAACCCCAGTAAGAGTTGCCACTATGACAAAACAGAGTAAAAGAGGCTGTTAGAGACAAAAAGACATCTTGAAAAATTGGAAATCTGATCCTCTGGCAGAAAATAGACAGGAACATAAACTCTGTCAAGTCAAGTCAGGCAGGTCAAAAAAGAATTTGAAGAGCAACTAGCAAAAGACAAAAACTAACAGCAAAAAAAAAAAAAGTTTAAGGATACCTGAAGCAGGAAGCCTTCCAAACAATCAGTGGGGCCACTGGACAATGGAGGTGCTAAAGGAGCACTCAAGGAAAACAAGGCTGTTGCAGAGAAGCTAAATTAATTCTTTGCATTGGCTTTCTCTGCAGAGAATGTGAGGGAGATTCCCACACCTGAAACATTTTTAACCATTCTTTCTCTTCCAAATCTGAGGAACTGACATAGATTGAGGTTTCAGTAGATTTGGTTTTGGAACAAATGGATAAATTAAACAGTAAGTCACCAGGACCAGATGGTCTTCACCCAAGAGTTCTGAAGAAACTCAAATATGAAATTGCAGAACTGCTAACTGTGGTATGTAACCTATTGCTTAAATCAGTCCCTCTACCAGATAACTGGTAGATAGCTAATGTGATGCCGATTTTTAAAAAAGGCTGAAGAGGCTATCCTTGCAATTACAGGCCTGTGAGCCTAACTTCAGTACCAGGCAAACTGGTGGAAACTATAGTAAAGAACAGAATGAGGACAAGGGTGATCCAAAGGATATAGTGTACTTGAACTTTCAGAAAGCCTTTGTCAAGCTCCCTCACCAAAGGCTCTTAAGCAAAGTAGGCAGTCATGGGACAAGAGACAATGTCTTCTCGTGGATCAGTAACTGGTTAAAGATAGGAAACAGGGTAGAAATAAATGGTAAGTTTTCCACAGTGGAGAGGGGAAATAGCAGGGTTCCCCAAGGATCTGTACTGGGACCTATGCTGTTCAATATATTCATAAATGATTTAGAAGAATGGGTAAACAGTGAGGTACAAATTTTGCAGATAATAAAAACGTTACTCAAGACAGTTAAGTCAAAAGCAGACTGAAGAGTTACAAACATTTCAGAAAATTGGGTGACTGGGCAAGAAAATGGCAGATGAAATTTAATGTAGATAAATGCCAAGTAATGTACATTGGAAAACAGAATCCCAAATATATATACACAAAATGGGGCATAAGTTAGCTGTTACTACTCAAGATAGATATTGGAGTCATTATGGATAGTTCTTTGAAAACACCTGCTCAATGTGCAGTGGCAGTCCAAAAAGCTAACAAAGTTAGGAACCATTAGGAAAGGGGTAGGTAATAAGACAGTAAATATCATAATGCCTCTATCTAAATCCATAGTACACCCACAACTTGAATACTGTGTGTAGTTTTGGTTACCCCTTCTCAAAGAAGATATTAGAATTGAAAAAAAAAAAGTACAAGGAAAAAAAGTGATTAGGAGTATGGAACAGCTTCCGTATGAGGAGAGATTTAAAAGACTGGGACTGTCCATCTTAGAAAAGAGATGACTAAGTGGGGGATATGATAGCGGCTATTTACTCCTTCACATAATACAAGAACCAAGGGTAACCCAAAGAAATTAATAGGCATTAGAATTAAAACATACATAAATAAGTACCTCTTCACACAGTGTAGAGTCAAGCTGTGGAACTGGTTGCCTCGGGATGTTGTGAAGGCCAAAAGTATAACTGGGTTCAGGAAAGAATTAGATAAGTTAATGGAGGACAGAGATATCAATGGCTATTAGCCAAGATGATCGGATGCAATCCCAAGCTCCAGGTGTCCCTAAACCTCCGACTGCCAGAAGCTGGGACTGGATGGATCACTTGATACATTGCCCTGTTCTGTTCATTTGCTCTGAAGCATCTGGCACAGGCCACTGTCAGACAGGATATTGCACTAGATGGACCATTGGTCTGACCTAGTATGGCCATTCTTATGTTCATATATAATTTTAATTGTAAACCAAGCAGTAGTGATCTAAAAATCAGTGTGACATAGTAAATGTATAACTACACAACATCACAGTCCAGTTTCAGACCAGAACTATGATTTATGTTAGTTGCCTAGAACCACTGGTTGGGTGCTACAATGATATTAAAATCTTATATCTGCATAATACCCTTGTTCCCAAAAGATAAAAATTATTCACCATGGAATTTCTTGTAACTGTGCTATAGTTAAGACTGATATGGGGCTTAAATCCTAAATACCTTCATATGTTATAACAGTAATGTTTAAATAAGCATTTTGAGTCAGGTTTGGCAGGAGAGAAGTCACATCACATTTTATTAACTGCACAAGGATTCAGCAGTCTCACTCTGCTCACGCTATGCAGAAACCAAAGGACCTTTGTAGCCATACTGACTCACCTCCTACTGGCTATGCTGGGAATTAGCTCTCTTGGACCACCGAGCACCTTTTAGTAGCAGTGTCTCACTCACCATTACTTACACTTCCTCCACCATCTCGACCCATGTGACTCCCAGACTTCAGTCCTTCCACTTGCCTCAGCGGCCAGTTGCAGTCTCTAGTCTAGCCCCGGCTTCAGGGCCAAAATGCAGTATGGATTTAGGCTACTCTTCTCATTGGCAAGTAGGGGGAAAGAGTGTGGGGGGGGGGCAAGGACCCTATTGCTGGTAGACACTTACTGCCCCTCCTCCTATTCACATTGCCTACTTTTCCTGGGCCACTTCCCCCAGCCCTAGCACCTTCCCTGCCCTTGCTTCAGGGCCTCAGTCTAGCCATCATCAGCCAAGAGCTCCCCTATTGCTGCAGTGCTCTGATCCTTGGCAGAAAGTCCTTGCCCTCCCCAGAAGCTGCCTTTTGCTCCCCTGAGCAGCCCTTTATATATATGGGCTGCTCCAGTAAGCCTTTTCCTGATTGGCTGTCCCAGTGAGCCCTTTCCTGATTGGCGGGGTTCTGTGCAGCCTCTGTTTGTTTACTGACTTTGAACTAAAGATAAATAGAATTGTTGCCAGAAAAAGACGGTTTCTTATGTAAATGATAAAAGTGAGGGTGCCAGATATACAAGGTAAAGGATAACCAGAGATGAGACAGTACTTGTTATAATATCGCTGTTATAGTAATACACTTTTATCAATTTATTCCACTTGGTCTGCCTTTCCTCAAATAGTTCAGTCTTTAATCTCATATAGATTTTACTTTTGTTTTTTCTGGTTCTTTTCTTCTTTTCACCACATTGTTTTAGACACTTGTTTCTGTAACCATAATAGTGAAATGCACTTATCTGATGCTAGAATTCATAACAGGCATCTAGCTTTGTTTAATTTCGGTAAATTGGGTTATTTTCTTAATGCTATAGTAACAGGAACCTGGCATACGTAGCGCCAAAATAACTCTTGCAATTGAGGCCATTAAACTTTCCTAATAGGGTAATTTGGTATTTTCCTTACATAGTAAAATCCTCCACCTAGCCTAGAGTTGGCCATATGCCACCTGCTCCTGCTGGAGGCCACCTGCTTGGCATAAAGGATATGTAGAGGGCCAATGGTGATCCTGGTCCCCTTAGGGACCATTGCACCCAATGTAACAGCAATCCCGAGGTTGTTGTAACTCATGCCATGGGCTGACCTGATTCCTGGCTTTCCTCAAAAAATAGCTTCCCAGCTTCCAACTTCCCTCCCTGAGGCAGGGATGCCAAGTATTATGCATTCTCTCACACAGTGCACTGCTGGGATCTCATGCATGCAGTGGGGCTACAGGGACTGAACAGAATTTTTCCTGCACTTATTCTTCCTGGCCACAGTGGATTACTGTGGAGCCAGATGCTGGCGACAAAAGCAGAGCAACTCTGTCCTTTATTGTCTGTTACATCTGCTCTGTAGCTGGCAGCATGGAAGAGAAGGGGAAGACAACAGGTTGCGTGGGCAACACCCGGGAGAGGGGGGATGAGAGAGGCCAAATGGAGTAATGTGAAGCTGCGGCAGAATGTGCTGGGAGCCTGTTTCGGGCCTGACCTTATCCCCAACAACCCACCAAGGCTCTCCCATCCCAGGCCAGCACACCCTGAAGTAAGAACACAACATAGAAGTTTGTGCATAGAATTAGACACTCATAATATGGTCAGAATCCCATTTGCAGGTGGCCTGTGACAAGTCTACAACCCTTTGTTCGTTCGTGTTACAGACCCATGACCCACCTCTGATCTCACCCTCCAACCACGTTTGACAAGCTTGCAATCTATCTCCCATCTTCCTCAAAACTCTGTCAGAAGCATAAACCCCCCAGAGGTTCATCCCCTTCCTTCAATTCCTCCTCTTTTCTGGGTTATCCTGTGAGCCACCTGTAATGTGACAAACATGTAATACCAGTAGCACCTAGTTTCTGAATGCAACACATGCTCGTCACAGTATGTAAAGGAAGAGATTGTAGTACTTCAGTGTATTTGACTGAATATCTAACATAGGAAGGGAATATAATTAAAAACTCTCATTCCTTCTTCTTTTTTGATTTTTTTTCTCTTTTAAGAATGGGGAATGAGAAAATTAAGTAAAAAAACAAACTGTCAATGCAAGATTAAGGTTGAGAATTTAAACACACAAAACTCAGGCATTTTGAAGATTAAGGTTTTTAGAGTAACATTAACATGCTGCATTGTAAATTATAGTAGGAACTGCAGTGACCCTACACTTTGGTTAAAGTTGCATAATTATTTTCATGCCATACCCTGTTTGAGTTGCATGTAATTTTGTGGAGCTTTTACTTCTGGAATTGAAATTGGCCACACTTTCACTCTTTTTAAAGGCGAATGTTTGGAAAGTTTAAGTAAAAACTGTTCAGCTATTTCAGATATGAGAGACTGTTAGAAAAATATGTACTTTCCCAATTTTAAAAAAGTGACTATTTTTTAAAGAAACAGCTGAAGGTAAAAAACTGAAATTTGACATGGAAATAGACTTCATAGGGGAGAAGTTTCTTAATGTGTTCTGATAATATATGGTTTTGATTTGACCAAGTTTTGATCCTTTCAAAATCTCACACTATATATGTACAGTATATTTTGCTTAGAAAATGTTTCTAAGCTTTAAAAATGCCTGGCTAATGAAGGCTGTACTGCATATGCGTGCGTGGGGGTTAGCTGTTTAATCAAAAGTGTACTGAAGGTATAAAGGGGCTATGAAGGGCAGCAGTGCACATTGGGCCAGATTGTGATGCCCTTGCTTTATTGAGCCATCAATTAAATATGCGAGTAAGAGGGGTTGCAATCTGGCTGTTTATAAAGTGTGCTGGTCAAAGCAAGTGGACACACAGGAACTGTTGGCTGAGACCCTGCAGGTCGATCTATTGCATATTTTGTAAAGTTGTCAGGGGGAGCACCAGTATGATGTTCCTTGTTAGCTACATGGCTTTTAAGATTTGAAAAAGAGGAACTCTCATGTAGACCTCCTAAGATATGGGAAATGGCTGTGCCATTCTACCCAACAAGTTAGATTAATGAATTACATTTGCCAATTTTCTGAAGCCATTTAAACTTCAAAGTCCAGAAGAGTAAAATATTTTTTCTTAAAAAAAATAAAGATAGAAGAAATTCCATTTTAAACATATGGTTTATTTTATACTTTACATATAAATGACTTGAATTGACTCTGTAAAGCATGCACAGTATAGTACATACTCTAGGATCCTTGAACATGCTTCATATTTGTATCTAATAATATAGAAAAAATTGTGTATGAGAAATAGTACAGCACAGTGGTGGTAAGAATTACAATTTATGTGCAACATGGCTGCTGTGCTCATAGAAACATTGATTTTTGAATTTGCTGAATTGTGCATTTAAATTCTCCACTTTTACATTTAATGGACGTAGTTATTTTTTAGCTGTCCCTGCGGGAAAAGCTGGTAATTTGTTTTTCTTGGGGGTTTATTAACCAGGATTAATTTAGCTGGAGTGCCGAATGCTCCTAGGAATCAGAAAAAGAATGACAGGGTTCTCTCAAATCTACCTTATCAGAGGATGAAATTCAGCCCAGGGCAGAGCTCCTATACAAGGCTCTGAGCATCACTTATGCTCCATTTTAATTCTACCCCTTGTGTGGGCCCTCAGCACAGGGATGATTTTTTCTCTGAATGAGTAAAAGACAAAACAGAAGTGATATTTATCGTCAAGAGGAAGCATTTTAAGGACATTTTCAGAAGTTTGCATGTGAAATGGCCACTTTTTAGGGAGTATGGGTAGATATCACTAGTGAGACAGATGGTCATGGAGTTCATCACTGGCTGCTCCTTTGACCTGGAGGCCTATGTTGAGACAGTGATCAAGACTGGCTACTATCTTATCATAACAACTTTTCATTCTCCATTAACATTTCGTGTGGTTTTATGTATACTTAAAAATTTTGTACATGTAGGTTATATTGTATTTTTTATTTGATTGAGGTCTACATTTGTTTGTTACTGATCTTATCTATCTTAGGTATTGTTAATTATAAACTCAATCAAGATTTTAGGTGGCTATTACCATCTCCAGCTTCTCTGCAGAGTCAGCCCATTATTTTCAGATACAGCTCTAGTGGTCATCCCTATCTTTGTCACATCCAGGCTGTACTAAAGTATTCTACTTCCTATAGGTATATAGTTCTCTGTAGTGCAGCATACATTGTGCTGTACTTGCTGCCCTCTTGTCCACTCCACAGTGCCCTTTCACTTCACTTCACACTTTGCCACTGTTTCTTTCTCTCTCTCTCTCTCTCTCTGTCTCCACTTCTCCTTTTTTAACCTATGCATGCAGATGTTAGAGCTTGGGTTGAGGTGCCATAAAATCTCAAATCCCTGCGTTAGTACAATAAAAATCACACATCTCAACTTTTTTATGCAACTTTTGCAAATTAACTACTAATATAACATCCGCACTTTTAAAAGTCTATTATCCAATCAGATTGTTTACTACTGTGAGTATTCTTGTATTGACAAGTATTTTCTTGTCAACTGCAGGATCAAGGTTTTCGGTCATCTTTCTAGTATTGCAAATGTATTTGTTCATCTTGTTTGCTATTTCTGTGTCCTTTTATTTGTCTCTCACTATTTTCTTCTTCTGTGTTTCACTTGGTCCCTTTTTTCTTATATCTTCATTGTGTATATATCACTCCTTTCTGTACATGTGTGTTGTTTTGTTCTTCCGAATACAGGATGGCCTCTGCAGAGGGAGAATAGCATTCCTGCTTAGTTTTGTGGTGCTTATTATCTTACTTTACAATAATGATGGAATCAGACTTCTTACCCGAACTGTGTGGATTAGACAAGCTTTTGAGGTATTTGGGTTATCTGAGCTTTTATGTATACATATACATATCTATGTATTGTATGTATATAATCCACATGACATTAGACACTATAGTAGAAATCTCATGACTTAAAGTATTTAATGTGTGATGTCTTTGAATTAAGCATATTAACTGTATTTATGGATAGTCACTATTTGAGTTGTACATTTGCATGGTTTAAATTATGTTAAATTATTTAAAGAATAATTAAAGGAGTATTCTCCCCTTTACCTAGATTTCACTAAGGCGTTTGATACCGTGCCACATGGGGAATTATTAGTTAAATTGGAGAAGATGGGGATCAATATGAACATCAAAAGGTGGATAAGGAATTGGTTAAAGGGGAGACTGCAACGGGTCCTACTGAAAGGAGAACTGTCAGGTTGGAGGGAGGTTACCCTCAGGGATCGGTTTTGGGACCAATCTTATTTAATCTTTTTATTACTGACCTTGGCACAAAAAGTGGGAGTATGCTAATAAAGTTTGCAGATGATACAAAGCTGGGAGGTATTGCCAATTCGGAGAAGGATCGGGATATTATACAGGAGGATCTGGATGCCCTTGTAAACTGGAGTAATAGTAATAGGATGAAATTTAATAGTGAGAAGTGTGAGGTTATGCATTTAGGGATTAATAACAAGAATTTTAGTTATAAGTTGGGGACGCATCAATTAGAAGTAACGGAAGAGGAGAAGGACCTTGGAGTATTGGTTGATCATAGGATGACTATGAGCTGCCAATGTGATATGGCTGTGAAAAAAGCTAATGCGGTTTTGGGATGCATCAGGAGAGGCATTTCCAGTAGGGATAAGGAGGTTTTAGTACCATTATACAAGGCACTGGTGAGACCTCACCTATGTGTGCAGTTCTGGTCTCCCATGTTTAAAAAGGATGAATTCAAACTGGAGCAGGTACAGACAAGGGCTACTAGGATGATCCGAGGAATGGAAAACTTGTCTAATGAAAGGAGACTTAAGGAGCTTGGCTTGTTTAGCCTAACTAAAAGAAGGTTGAGGGGAGATATGATTGCTCTCTATAAATATATCAGAGGGATAAATACAGGAGAGGGAGAGGAATTATTTCAGCTCAGCACTAATGTGGACATAAGAACAAATGGTTATAAACTGGCCACCAGGAAGTTTAGACTTGAAATTAGACGAAGGTTTCTAACCGTCAGAGGAGTGAAGTTTTGGAATAGCCTTCCAAGGGAAGCAGTGGGGGCAAAAGATCTATCTGGTTTTACAATTCTACTCGATAAGTTTATGGAGGAGATGGTATGATGGGATAATGGGATTTTGGTAAGTAATTGATCTTTAAATATTCAGGGTAAATAGGACTAATCCCCTGAGATGGGATATTAGATGGATGGGATCTGAGTTACCCAGGAAAGAATTTTCTGTAGTATCTGGCTGGTGAATCTTGCCCATATGCTCAGGGTTTAGCTGATCGCCATATTTGGGGTCGGGAAGGAATTTTCCTCCAGGGCAGATTGGAGAGGCCCTGGAGGTTTTTCGCCTTCCTCTGTAGCATGGGGCATGGGTGACTTGAGGGAGGCTTCTCTGCTCCTTGAAGTCTTTAAACCATGATTTGAGGACTTCAATAGCTCAGACATAGGTGAGGTTTTTTGTAGGAGTGGATGGGTGAGATTCTGTGGCCTGTGCTGTGCAGGAGGTCGGACTAGATGATCAGAATGGTCCCTTCTGACCTTAGTATCTATGAATCTATGAATCTATGAATTCTGCAGTTGGTTTCTTACAGAAATGTCTTCTGATCATATACGAATGCCATCTAATGGTTGTTACAATTACAGCAGCTAGTAGTCTCTTGCACAGGAAATGCTAGTTTTTACTTCAATAACCAGGATCCTTTAGCAGGAAGTTAGGTGTGGTCTGTTGAAGGAGAATTAAAAAAAAGAAAGAAAAAAGAAAAAGGCACGATGGAATTTTAGCTGCATTCTTCATAATGTCGTTCCAAATCCACACAGGTGCAAGATTCTATACTGGTAATGCATTTTTTAATTGTAACCTATAGTGTTTAGAAAGGATTCTGTCTTTTTCTGTCATTAACAATAAAATCTGTAAGGATTCTGCAGTAGGACCACTTTCATTTTCATAATTAACCCTTCTGCTGCCACCAAACTATACATGTGTTCCAACAGCAATTTTCTACAAAACATCCGTGGCAGGATGCACCAGGTGAATTTGACTGCAGTAGGAGAGCATGTTTCACAGATGTACCTGCAGAAGTTGCACCATGGCTGTGTGTGTGTTTTGGAGGAGATGGGTATGTGTATGGTGAGGATGGAAGAATGGAGAATTAGATATGGTGTTAGCTTCTATTCAGATAGCTCTGAAAACATGAAGTTGCTGCAGCTGTGGTGGAGTCGGAAAAGTCTATGTGTACTTAGTAGGGGAAAAAAAACAGAGTGTGTAGGAAAATTCAGGTTGTCATATCATTTTAAGTTGATAATTGCTTTTTTGGTATATCATCCGGCACTGAAGCTGTTAATCTTGATTTACATTTGCTGTTTTATTACATGGATAATATAATTTTCCCATTCAGATAAAAAACTTGGGAAAATTATCAAATGCACAGATTACATTCATTATTTCAGCTCATAGTATCTCTGCATTGGAAATATTTTCCATTTGTCATTTTTGGCAGAAGTAGAAGGTGGCTTTAAAAGAAGATGGTTCTGCTCTCAGTTCTGAAGATTATGCAAAATATACACAATTTAAAGATAGCAACAGATAATAAAAGGTCTAAGAATGTTTAGTAGCGAAGACCAATTTGGATTTAACACAGAAATTTTTTCAGCACATGATATGTTACCAGAAAGGGGATTTCTGTTCAGGTACTTAAGCCTGGTTCCTTGCTCCCTAATCTGTGAAGCCAACATGCTTGTCCCTGAAAAGAGGGAGCACCTCACACTCTATCAAGCATCCCTCTGGCTGATGCTTTCAGTGTCAATGATAGGATCATGAGGAAGCCATGTCCATACCTCCTCACAGGGGGAGGGTTGGTCTGACATAAGATCTTTCATGGTGGTAGTGTTAAAAGGGCAATTGTGCTGGATGCTCCCACCCTCCGACACCATATAATAAACACTCTTTTAACTGTTAATTTATTTCAGTGAGTGTGCGGCAAAACATCCTTTTATACTACCCAGTAACTATCTCATTCATTAGAATGGTCACAACATTTTCTGGGGAGAAAGAAAAGAAACAATTTTTCTATTTACTTTTAAAATTAATTTATACACTCTCTATAGCAGCCTATTCATCACTTTTCATAGCAATAAATTAATTTTAAACTAAAATTTTAAAGGTTTGCTATTTTTCCAGACATCTAAAAGAGACCAAATGAAAAGTTAAATGCCCTATCTTGAAAGAAAAATGAACGAATGGATCAATTTCACAACATCCCGTTCTCATATAAGTATCCTATTTAATAAATTGCCCTACAGACAGTGATACGAAGGTGTTTCAATTTAAATTGCTTGTGTGGTGGTACTCTAATATTTTCTGTGTTTTTATATTTTTAGCACTTTTTTATGTGAGAGGCTAAACGGTAATTAAGAGTGCAGGATGAAAAGATGGCACAATCAGTGCTGGTACCACCAGGACCTGACAGCTTCCACTATTTCACGAGAGAGTCACTTGCAGCTATCGAACAACGTATTGCTGAAGAAAAAGCTAAGAAGTCTAAACAAGAACGTAAAGATGACGATGATGAAAATGGACCAAAACCAAACAGTGACCTGGAGGCAGGAAAGACACTGCCATTTATTTACGGCGACATACCTCCAGGAATGGTGTCTGAGCCCTTGGAGGATCTTGACCCATATTATATCAATAAAAAAGTGAGTGTTTCTTAAGACTGCAGTTAAGATGTTTCTGTTAGAGATTAAGAGTATTAAAATGATATAGACCCTCTGCAGGACTCCCTTTTTTCCACTACTTTGGGCCCAACCCAGATGTAGTACTCCAATGGTTGACTTCTTTGGCACTGCATCCAGTAAATCATGTTTGCAGGATCAGGCCCCTGGTTTATTCTGGCATTTCACTCTCATTGTAACTGTATGTGAAATCGTCATTTAAGGATGTCAGTGTTTTCATTATGAAACCCACTGAAAAGCTGCCTTGAATGGCCCTCTTGCTTGTTTTCTTCACTATTATGTGGAAAACTTAGGTTTTATTCCTGATCATTCTCTCATTGCTTTGGGTGTTCAGGGGCGAGGAGTTAGGCAGAGATAGTATACCAGTGTGCTCCTAATGCATTCCTCCTCACCCTGTAATCTACAGAGACGTATCTTCTTCCTAGATAGTTTGGGTGAAGGACTGTTAGCCTTTGAAGCATGTTCCTTATCCAGAATAAGGTTGCTGTAACAGAGGGCTCAAAGGAGAGCTTGCAGTCAAAGAGGTAGGGAAATATGGGAAGAGGTAGGGCTCCTTGCTGGAGTATTCATAACATAAAAAACTTCTTATTATACTCTTTAAAAATATGTTATTGAAATAGAAATATAGAAAGGTAAAATGTTTGCATAATCCTGTAATATGTCCGACTGGAGCCAGGCAGAGAAATACAGAAATACGAGACCCTGTTTCCTACGATGTCCCAGATCTTCAAGTTTTGGGCTGTGCACTGTATGTACTCCAACAACAGAAAAACCCGGTCCATCACAGGATAAGCCAGAGTGAATTTCTGCTAGCTGAAATTCATGGAATTTTCTGTCTTCAGGATTTTTTGCTGTATATGGAAATATATTCCCCTTGAGAATTAACTAGTACTCTCTAAAAACAAAAACAAAAAACCAACCACTATTAAGAGTCATACATTAACTGAGCAAACCAAGGAACTATATCAATCCCCATTAGTCATTTTCAATTCTGAAACCACAGCAATATAGCGATGAGATGAGCGTAAGACAGATAGAAGCCTTAAGAAGAAATATGTGTCTTTATTTGCTCAGTGTTGTGTTCTGAAAGTTCACATATTGACAAACACTTCATGCTGTGGCTAAACTGAGAGTTATATTTGAAAATGAAGTTGTTTGATTTAGGATCATATTCTGCTTGCCTTACTCCAGTAACTAATCCTGTTGAAGTCTGGGAGTACGGTAAGCAGGATTTGGCGCCAGCTGCTAGGTTTTTTTCCTCCTCAGTTCTCCACTAAAAATGATGTAGGACTCACCGTTGGAGATCTGAAACTTATCATCAAGATCATTATGCTTTAGACATCAGAAAAGTAATGATTGCTATTAATACTGAAAATGGGATAACCTTCTTCTTCTAATTGCTAAAACAATTTCACAATTGGCCGTGGGATAGTGATGTTGCAGATCAGGTTCTTTTTCTGAAGTATTGTGGTTTAAATGCTTTACAAGTTTATGCATTATGATCAGAATTTTTTGTAAATTTTCACTGATTTTCCTTGAGTTTTGTACATTTGGGTCAGACTCCATTTTCCTTTCATAAATGTGTGTCAGCGAGCTTGCATCACACAAATGATGGCTTAAATAAGAATTTGTCTGAGTAAGGGCAGTAGAAAAGGTGTGAGGAGCTCAGGATTTCAGCCAGAATTTCCTGAAATAAAGGGATGAAGTCCCAAGGGAAACAAGGAGAGAAGGGGTCAAAAGTGTGGTGAAAAGCAAATGAAATTCCAAGTGTACTGAGGACCAAAATAAAGCCTCATTAAGGACTAAAATATGGTTCTGGGAGTCAGCAGAGGGCTGGGGGTGAGAATCAGTGTGTGGTTTAAAAGTTATAGTATTCATTCTGGTGGAGGGAAGTACTATGCCTCCAGGGATACAGCAGCAGCACTTACTATACCTGTACCTAAAGCATAGCATGCCCTCCTCAAGTGCTTCCCTCCCATCCTAGCTGATGCAGTGGGACCACTGGCAACACTACTGGTTTATGTCCCTTTCGACATGTCCATTGCTTCCTGCAGTGCAAAGAAGTCTCTGTTACAGTCCAGGAGCACAGACATTCACAGTATGGCTTTCTCCTCCATCGGGAGGAAAACAGCTCAAGCCTCTCTCACCTCTGAGCTTGTCTGAGCAGAGACCGTCTTAGTTTGGCCCCATGTGTATGTGGAATATAAATGTTTCAGAGACTTAGGTGTATAAGGTGCGTTGAATAAAAGGTTGAGCCTTCTTGGTTTCTCTGGTTTTAAGAAAATATTTTCATTCAAAGCTGTTCCATTTATAAATGCCATTTTAACACAATCAAAATATATAACCTAATACTGAAGCTGTGGTCAGAGTGTAGAAATTGAAATACAAATCTTCACTGAATTCTGTGTGCTAATTAGGTAGCATAGATAAGCTTTTAAATCGTTAAAAATGAAAGGTAGATGTATGCATGGCCAAAAAAGCCTCATGATAAATATAAAAAAAGAATAAAAAATTTTAGTTCTACTTTTTTTGTGAAAAAAATTAACTTTGTGCATGAGAGGAAAATCTGAACATGCCACATCATGTCCATACAGTGCGTGGTTTTTAAAAACCTGACGCCTCTTTTTCAAGGGCACTGAGCATTTTCCATTCCATTTATTTTGATGGGAGATAAGGTTTACAAAACACCTTTGAAAAATCAGGACATCTTTGTTTATCACTCCACCCCACCATTTCCTTGTATGGATGACACCATAATTACTGCAGATACTTGGTGTAGGGATTTCTGAAGTTTTAATGAATATATAAAAATTATGTTTAGCATATCTTAATATGCATTATAAGATAGGCACCAGTACACTAATATCAAATGTTGTGTACACTTAGATTACACTTTGTCCTCTGTCAAATAAGACGTAGAATATTTGTATTTTCTAAATAATGCTGTTGAAATGTTTTCATACGATTCTACCTGTAGAAATTCAGTTGGAGGCTGTCCTGCATGTTACGTAAACTAGACATGAAGTCTTTGAGTCTGCAGAGATGTAAATGAGAGCAGAATTCAGCTAATTGTAAATAATGATGAAGCACAAGTGATGCACAGTATGAGAGTCCCACACTGTACATATTTTCTAAATACAATTTTTCATTTTGTTTTCTTTTTCAGACTTTTATAGTATTGAATAGAGGGAAGGCAATCTTCCGATTCAGTGCCACCTCTGCTGTGTACATGTTAACTCCCTTCAATCCTCTTAGAAAAATAGCTATTAAAATTTTGGTACATTCATATCCTTTTTGAAGTGGTTGGTTCAAAATATTAGTGAACAAAATGCTGCTTTTATTTTAGTATTTAAATCATCAGCTGGGCCATCCCAGGACAGGTATGATCCACAATGCTCTTTCCATCCTCTTTCTTTCTCTCTTCTCTCTACCTCCCCTTTCTCTCATTTCTGCTGCTGTTCTGGTGAGATCAGAAGCCAGACAGCCAAATCCTCTCCCTCTTCTTTTCTCCTTACCACACTTTTCTTATGTTTTCTCCTTCCATCTCCTGTATTATCCACTTATTTTACTTGCCCATTCCCCTCTCCAGTAATTTTTTTCACATTTTCCAGGTATGTTGCTTAAAATGCTTTATAATTCTTCAGTAACACTTTGCATTAAAAAAATATAATCTTTGATCCCCAGTTTTAGCTTGCATGAACTGCTGCAGAAAATCTACCCCTTTTCATTTTCTGATTCAGATCACAACTGTAGTAGAGTAGGTTAATAGGGTTCCTTGAAATTCTGAGTTTTATTATAAATTATCAGTCCTATATGTATTTTTATCATTATGTTTCTTCTGGTAACCATTGCCATTTTATGTACTTATATTTCTGGAGGTACTTTAATTTTAATCTTCAAGTAGCTCATGAGCATTCTGACTGGTGCACAGAGAAGCTAAAAAACTGAATGATAGTAACCCGATATATGACTCTGTCTCTCTTCTACGGTAGATATAAATCATGAATCTAGTAGTAACTATGGATCTGATCCTGCAAACACTACCTTGAGTACTGAGTGCCTTGACATCAGTGGCTCTACTCACGGTAGTAAGCAAAGTGCTCAATGTGTTTGCAAGATTGAACCTTATAGCGTTAAACTTGAGTCCTCTATATCAGATGTTCTCAAACTGTGCTCTGTGGACCACCAGTGGTCCGCGAGCTCCATTCCGGTGGTCCGTGGATAGTTCCCTTTAAGGTGTGCACCTGGGCAGCTGCACACAAGAGAACGAAGGGCCACCCACCTAATTAGTGGAGCCACACAGGCGTGCCTCTACTAATTAAGCGCTTGGACCCTGGAGAAGACGCATATGTAAGGTGAGATGGTGGCCTTGTGGGGAATAGAGAGTAGATGGTAGGGGGCAGTGGGCCGAGAAGAGGGGGTGGGGGGAATTTGGGACATGCACAGCTGTGGCGGCCAGAGAAATAGGTGACTTTCCCCAGCTCCAGGGCTGTGACTGCCAGGGAGAGATGGCCTTCCTTCCCAACTTCAGCTCTGTGGCTGCTGTGACAGCGGAGAGACCCCACTTCTTCCTAGCCCCAGCTCGGGGGCTGCTGTGATGGGGGAGAGTGGGAGAGACCCCCCCCTCCTTCCCAGCCCAAGCTCGGGGGCTGGTGTGTGGGGGAGAGAGGGCACATCCATCGCATTAGAAAGGTAAGACTACTGATATTAAAATGAGTTGTGTGTTTTTATTTGTAGAACAAAAAAATGTTAATTATTATAAAGTTTTTTTTATATAGCACTTTTATCCAAAGCGCTTTACAATAGTTAGCTAATGGTACAAACAACATTTGGAAAGATCATTAAGTGGTCCGCCGAGACCCTCAGCAATTTTCAAGTGCTCCGCGAAAAGAAAACTTTGAGAACTACTGCTCTATATCATCAGAGCCCTGAAGCGTGTGCATAGCATTACTCCCATTATTTCTCAGAGTTGTGTTCTATATATTTGGAGATGCTCACATGATTTTAAAAGGACATTCTTTAATTAAAGCTATCATGCAATTGGCATAACAAAGCCAGTAACTTCAATAACTTTGTGTTCAATGCCCCTATGTCAATTCTTTTTAAGTTACTGTAAGATCCCTCAATGTCTAGTTTTTGTACTCCTATTCCAGGTTGCAAGGTAACTAAATACTGTGCTGGTAATATCACACCCTTCAACCCAGTATGGAATTCTCTTGGATCATGGAGCTGATCTTGATTTGGGTAGTTAGGATCACACAGTATGAAAAATGGGGTGGGCACGTCTTACAGTGCGGGAAAGACATGTTCCTGTTATTTCTCCATCCTGCTCTGATGGTGAGACACTTCTCAGGAGCAGCAATACAGTAGGGGTATGCAACTTTTAGGAGGCATTTCTATAAAAACCATTTGTAAGCCTTGTGCAATATATCAATGTATAAAATTCTTAGAATACATGATTTTAGATTAGTTGAAAAACTCCTCAGAATTGTTTCCCATTGTCTTCTGCTCCTTTCAAATTTGAATTTCTGTGGTATCATAGCAAACAGTATTCTGAGAAGAAGGGATCTTTCAAATATTGCAAATTAGCAGAATGATTTGGAAGGGGTGCTATGTGCTGCCTTGGCGTGATGGTTCGGAGGGCAGAGATATTAAATGTTGCAAGAAGAAAGTACACTAGAGATTGTGATTTTTGTAGTTGCTATTCTATTCTATTCTATTCTATTCTATTCTATATTTTGTTATTTTTATTGAAAAGCCTTGTAAAACCTTTAATATAAGGGGAAAACATTAAAATAAAGGTACTTACTGACCTCTTTACATACTCTTCAGTCTCCATGTTTTAAACAGATTTCCCTAGTGGTTGTGATCTTACCAGAGGATTGCATACTGAGACATAACACAGAACAGGAGCCAATGATATATATTATTTGTAGTAAAGTGAAACTATAGACAGGTTACCTAAATGCTACATGTCCTCCTTATCCTAATTGTTTGATGCAGTCATGTGGATGTTTATAATAACTCTTTCAAGGTTTGCTTTAAAACCATATACCGTGCACACTGCTCCTCTGTCCCCTTGGATATTTATATTTTTACAGTTTTCTATTGCTAAGCAAACCACAGACAAAGGCATTATTATGCATTTTATTTCTACATTTACAATTTGATTTTAAGGAAAGTGGGTGGAATGATGGGCTCAATGATATCAGAATTATAGTTGGAGTTATAACACTGTCAGGATAGAACTTCTATCGTACTCATCATTAAATAGTTACGTGATAGCAACATAGCTGAGATTCTTTTGTGGCTGCTTGGTAAGTGGAATTTTAGCTAAATGAATTTAAAAAGTTAATTATTTTGAAAAAAAACTTCAATTCTTATACTGAGATTAATGTTTTAACTCAATGCTCTAAGACAAAGTGGTTTTGCATGAATCGGTTAATAGCCATTATTATTTTATGATGATTAGATAAGAGGAACTGATTGTGCCCTTAGTATCCATGCACAGAGTGGAAATCTCATGCAGAACATGTGGTGGTCAGTTGCCTCTGGGACAGCATTGCTCATCTTTCTCTAAACTCAGCAGAAGGCTCTCTGTGAATCTGGTAATTTGTTGGGGGGGGAGAGGGATTGGGGCCTGGAGGAGAGTGCATGAGTCTTGTGACTTGGCAGAGCTTCTCTCCAGCTTGCAAGTATTCACTGTCACACCCAGTCTCCTTTAAGTATGTTTATCATCTATACAAAATCAAACAAACAAACAAAACCACTCCCTGAGTTCAGCCTTCGTTGTAGGGTTCCACAGCTTTCCCTCCCAGGGGTCTTTGGTAACCCTGCTTCTTGCAGCTTCCCAGTCCTGGCCAGCTTCCTTCTTAACCAGTCCTTATTCAGCCAGCTCTGTTTCTCTTCTGCGACAGCAGCTCCAAGGCTTCCTGGACACCTGGCCCCTTGCTCCCAGGACCCCACCATAGGAGTTGGTTCTGCTAGACACAGCCTATTCCACCCATCTCTCTCCTTCTTCTTGTCCTCCAACAGTATTTTGTTGCTCCAGGTGTAGCCCTATCCCCTTCAATTGGCCTGAGTGGCCCACCTGCTCTCACACAGGCTATCTGGGCCTGGTCTATTCACAGGGACCAGCTATCCTGTGACAGGGCTGGAGTAGAGAAGGAGGGGTAATTTAGAAGCTAGAACTTAAGCTTCTGCTTTGGAAAAAGGAAGTGTATTGTTGGAAACCTCACTTCTTATCAAAAGATTGTAGAGGAAACTCCATGAGGGGAACATCATAGAGTTTGCTGTGTCTTATGCTGGTATTCCTGAGCAGGAGTACCATCTGCACCTATGTTTTTAGTCATAGGCCACGGGCTAAAGCAGTTCTAAAAGTCTCTAAAATACAAATGTTCTTAACATTTTGTAGATTTTGGTGCCTCCGTGTGGCCATTTTATATATCATATGTCTGTATGGTTTTCATTTTGGTGTACTTTATTGTTTATAGGACAATGGTGAGTTTTATCTCTCCTGATAGTGAATGGATTAAATCCAGAGCAACTCCATCAAAGTTAATGTAGTGATTTTGGATTTGCTTCAGTATTTACTCTGGATCAGAATTAGTGAGAACAAAATTTGGTCCAAAATCTTTTAAACATTGTAATCAAAGCCAAATATAGCACAAGCCGGTGTCATTCATGCTTCCCCCTGAAGTATAGGACAAATTTCTCTCTGTTCTCTTTCAATGTCTTATAGGCCTGTATTGCAACATATGTAATATTCTAGCCCTGAACAGGGACAGCAAAATGTGCCAAATTATGTTGTGGTTTTGTGAAGCATAGCAATATTGGGAAGAAACTATAAATTTAGCTGTTTGACAGTAATGAGCTAAATCAGATTCATGTACGTATCTTCAGACTTGAAAGATTGTTGCATTATCCCATTGCACTACAGTCCACCCCTTCTCAAGTCACTCTTTTTTATTAAATCATCTATCATCTCTTTTTAAAACTTCAATTTTCTTTGTCAGACTTTTTTATTTCAATGGCTGATTATTCTCTTTTACCTGTAAAGCAACAACTAAGAAAATTTTGAGATATTTAGGGCTTTTGCCTTGAGAATCAACAGAGTAGTGAAGGGATTAATAGCTCCTGATCATGAAAATTTGTTTAAATGTTGATCTTCATGTGATACTCTTTTTATGATGAGATTTTTCTGATGTATGTTCCTTGACTATAATCTACATTGTTCAGCATGCTTATTATGTGCACTATTTTGACCAACTGTGTATTTATGACTATGAGTAACCCTCCGGAATGGACAAAGAATGTAGAGTAAGTTAAATGCATTTTCTTTAAATATATTCAAAAAAGTGATATGAGCTTCTGTAAGTGATCTTATGTTGTTTAAGATAATATGAATTGACAACAGTCTGTGACATTGTTGCTTGTTTCCTCTCTCTCTTGTGACTCTAACTCAAGACCATAAATGACCTCCCTTCTAACAGGTCATTCGTAACTTCCATTCTTTATTGTCCCATGTCTACATGGGAGCAGAAAGCTGCTTATAGAGCCAAACTAGATTGGTATATCAATCTTTTTATACACAGATTTCTGACTAATTTCAGTGGAGTTATGTATATGTAATGATGGCAGGAATTAGACCCTTCTCTGCATATCGTGGGTTATCAATATTTTTCATTTTGTGGTAAATATTTCAGTAGAGAGTTCATTTCATGGACCACCATGCCTCCTGTTCACAATTGGGCAGACCTCCCTTCCAAGGACAAACAACATCCCTGTCTGGGTGATGAGATATCCCGATTTTATAGGGACAGTTCCGATATTTGGGGCTTTGTCTTATTAGGTGCCTATTACCTCCACCCTACCTCCCTATCCTGATTTTTCACACTTGCTGTCTGGTCACCCTATCCCTGGGACAACTAAGGCATTTGACTATATGAAAAAATAATAGTAGGAGTGTATTTCATGGATTTAAAGTTCTTTTCATTTGATTTAACAGCTGGAAAATAGGAGGAGGCAATCCAGCACTTTGTGAACAACCACCTCTCCACAGATCACCAGTAGGTGCTCTGTGGATGACTGGTACTGTGTACACCACAGTTTGGGATCTACTGCTCTCCATGCTGCTTCTGGTTTTTGAAGAACATTAGCTAGATTGTTGGGTTTGATAAAGGAGAATCTTGCATAGTCCTCAAATGCTGAATGACCACACTATTGTATTACTTACTTTTTTGAATGATATCCACCTGCTTAGTTAAATCCTGGTACTACTGAAATCAATGACAAAATTCCCATCAACTCCAATAGGCCAGGTTTTCTTTCAAGGTGTTTTAACATGTAGTAACCTAGAGGTAAGCATGGAAGCAGACTCCACTTTAATTCCTACAAACTCCAAGCAGGACCGATGCTACCAAGGGTTCTCACAGAATCTTCAGGGATAGAGGGC